>NC_037672.1:73076582-73193084 GCF_003255815.1 Theropithecus gelada
TTTTTTTTTTTTTTTTTTTTTTTTTTTTTTCATATGATGACTGGCCGCACATAGGTTTTCTTTTAAAAAGTGTAACGATTTTTTAAATACTTGAATTTTTCATTGATAATCTGATTTTTTCTAAGATACTATTTTGGAAAATCATGATTTCCTTATGTGCCTAACTAGTTATAAAAGTTGAGAAAATTAAATGTGAGTATTCTATTTACATCAGTCTTTGAGTAGTTCTGATTTACTAACATCCTTTGATCTCGTTCCTATCCTTTTACAGTTCTAACATTCTATAACTTTTGAATTCCACTCATGGAATAAGATATTTTCTTACTGTAACAGGTTCTGTGGAGATTTGATGGGAAAAAACCGGATACCTTAGGCCTCAATACTCGGCTCTATAAGTGGATGCCCCAGAATGACCTTCTAGGTAAGACTCCGGTGAACAAATACTGGATATATTAGTAACAGCACATTAGAATGTTAATAGTCATGAAACAAGATTGTTGCATATTTGTTTATGAAAAACAAAATGTAGCTTCTTTATATTTATTTACCAGTCCTAGAGGAAAAGAATACGCTATAATTATTGGCATTTTATGACATACACTCACATTCTTTATGGTCAGAATCAGTGAGAATCTTTATTTCAGATGTTACTACATCTCACAGAACTTTTCAATAACTTCCTCAGCTGTCTCTCTGTCTCCTATTTCTACAACTTTACACCTGTTGTTTCCTCTCCTGCAGGGTTATTTCAAATGCCACCAAAAATAATAGCTCTTCTATCACCAGTGATTCTGTATTTTCTGAAGGATTAAATTGCTAATCTTAATCATAAAGTGATGACAGGTCATGATGAATTGTGATGTTTCCTTCCTCAATCCTAGCACCACCACCAACCCACTGCCTGCTGCCTTGCACACCCCACATATCACACTCTGTGACTGCACTTAAAATAGCAGTTCACATCATGCCCATCTCTTTGCTGTATTCTTTTTTACACATTTAAAAAATCTAGATCACACTTTTTCATTAGTCCAACTGGAACTCTTGTATTGTTTTGCAGTCTGAAGTCACACACACCATGCAGCCTTCACTTGCATACCCAGCACAAGTATTTGTTTTTTCCTCTGAAGTCTGAAAAGCAATAGTAAATTAGTTCAATGTGTTATCTAGAAAACACTGTCACTTTCAGAGCCTTTCATTGTGCGTCTCATTTTATTCCTATGAATAATTTTTCTAAAATTCACGCAATCCTAGGTCATCCAAAAACCAGAGCTTTTATAACTCACGGTGGAGCCAGTGGCATCTACGAGGCGATCTACCATGGGGTCCCTATGGTGGGCATTCCATTGTTTGCCGATCAACCTGATAACATTGCTCACATGAAGGCCAAAGGAGCAGCTGTTAGATTGGACTTCGACACAATGTCGAGTACAGACTTGGTGAATGCCCTGAAGACAGTAATTAATGATCCTCTGTGAGTAGAACAATATTTTTCACTAGGTGTTATTTATAGATAGCTTCTCTTGTCAATAGCGAGTGTGAGTTTCATCCTTTTTATAAGAGAGTAATTCTGAAAGAATTCAAATGATTTAACCAACCTGAAATCTGCTTTTATTTTTTATCTGTCATTTAAAAATTGTATTTGAAACCCATATGTCTAATGAATAGCCAGTTAGTGAAACAATTTTCTACACAAAAATAATTTTAAAATGATATAGATAATATAAAAATATATATTTCTTAAAATTTTGACATAATGAATCCATAGTAGAAAGGATGAATAAATGAAATAATATAATAAATATTTTAATTAAATATCTAAAATACCTCGGAACATGATGATTTCCCTGCTGAAAAATTAACTTTTATTATTATCATTATTGTAACGGACTTGAAATTGAGATTTAATTTTGATACCATAAAATCCTCCTCTTTGTGGTATAAACTCCAAATATATTTATTATGTTTACAGAGCCATGAAGCCATCATTATCCCATAATTTTAGAACATTTTTATTAGCACAAAAGAAACTGCAATGACACAGAAGTCACTTCCTATGACCACTCTGCCCTAGTCTAACACTAATTTGTTTTCTTTCTCTAGAGATTATTCTCTCTAGAGAAATTTCATATAAATGGAATTATACAGTGTAGGGTGCTGTGTAAATGACATTTCACCTAGCTTAATTTTTTGTTGTTTTTTATGGTGTTTGTTTGATTCATGTTGCTGTGTGTTTTAATACTTCATTTCTTTTTATAGCCGTTTACTATTTTTTAGTAAGGATATGTCATATTTTAGTTGTTAACTTCTCAGTTCATTGGCCTTTTGTTTGTTTCCAATTGTGGTTACTAGGAATATTGCTACACAAGTTTTTGCATAACCCTGTTTTCCTTTCTTTTGGGTTGATACTACAAGTGGAATTGCTGGCTCATGTGGGAACTGTATGTTTATGAAGAACTGCTAAACTGTCTTCCAAAGTACTTGTTTCATTCATCACTACCACCAGCAGTACAACGTGGTTACAATTCCTCCATACTTTTGCCAAACGTGTTGTTATCTGTCTTTTTGTTAAACCCTTCTTAGTGGGTGTAAAATGATCTCTCATCCTGGTCTCGGATTGCAATTTGTATGTCTTCTTTGAAAACATGTCTACTAAAATCCTTGAAACATTTTTAAACTTTGCTATTTGTCTTATTAAGTTTTAAGAACTATTTATGTATTATGGGTCATGTCAGATATATACTTTTTAAATATTTTGTCCCATTATTGGTGAACTAAATTTTCCTTTTTGATAATGGTCTTTGAAACACACACAAAAAAATTTTAAGTTAAATTTTTAATATTTTATTTTTTCATACCTAAAGATATCAATGTGCAAAATTCCTTGCAGAGTCCAGCTACCATCGATTCAGCATTTATAACTACTATCAATAATGCTTTTAAATAAGGAGGGTATCATCTAAAGGAATACTTTAAAAATACTTCTTCACAAAAAAAGAAGGTTAATGAATGATAAAAACACCTTTAAAGAAGATAGGAAATAATTGAAAAGAAACACAAACCAACTTGCACAAATAATAAAAAAATATATATATAAAGCAAACTGGTAGATTTAAATGTGATTGTACAAATACTTTCACTCAATCTAAACAGACTTAAAAAAAGAGCAGATAATGGGTAAAGACATAAAACATTTGAAGAACACAATTAACAAATGGAATCTTATAATGTAAAATGATACACACACAATCCCATATGTACATATACAATACACATGTATGTATTATATATATCAACTGGAAGACACATTTTCTTTTTTTTTTTTTTTTTTTTTTTTTTTTTTTTTTTTTTTTTTTTTTTTGAGACGGAGTCTCGCTGTGTCACCCAGGCTGGAGTGCAGTGGCCGGATCTCAGCTCACTGCAAGCTCCGCCTTCCGGGTTCACGCCATTCTCCGGCCTCAGCCTCCCGAGTAGCTGGGACTACAGGCGCCTGCCACCTCGCCCGGCTAAGTTTTTTTTTGTATTTTTTAGTAGAGACGGGGTTTCACTGTGTTAGCCAGGATGGTCTCGATCTCCTGACCTCGTGATCCGCCCGTCTCGGCCTCCCAAAGTGCTGGGATTACAGGCTTGAGCCACCGCGCCCGGCCTCACATTTTCTTAGAGGATGTCGAATAGTTATTTGAAGTGATATGTGGTGGGCAATAACTCAAGACTTAGTAAATATAATAAGATTTAATGTCATAGAAACTGTATGATGCAGTCATAGTGGAAGTGAGGCAGGTTATAAAAACTATAACTAACATATCTTTAAATTTTAGAGATCAAAAAAATACACTTCAAAAAATGTTAAAGTCAAGAAGTGGATCATAATTATGCATCTGCTTTTATCTCAGCAATTCTACTCTCAATTATATACCCAAGAGATATGTATAAATATATAAATATAACACCATCTAGAAGAATGTTTATGACAGAATTATCAATAGTGTCTAAAAATTGTTAGAAACTCAAATATGTATTAATCACAAAATGAAGAAGTAATTTGTGCTTTCTCAATCAACAAAATACTACACAGCAATGGAATTACAGAAGAACTGCTACATTAATAAAAGACACTAATGAGTACATATTATATCATTTAATACATAAGCAAGCAAAACTAATGTATACTACTCAGGTCAGGCTAACACTTAATTGGAGGACAACAGTAGTGACTAAATGGATCAGAAAAAGAGAATGATTCTAGGCAGGTTGTGATATCCTATACCACAGTCTGAACAGTAGGTAAGTAGATATCTTCACCTCAAAATAATGTTCAAGATGATCTTATATTTTTGAACTATTCACTTAGTGTATGTATATTTGTCTTTTGTATTTAATATTTAAATGTTTATTTTATGAGATATATAATGCATTTTAAAATTCTAGGAATCAAATAGCAAAATAAGCATAGAAAATAGAGAAAATCCTAGAGGTTCCATAATAGTGTGGTCAGTAAAAGCCTCTCTTAGAAGTAACATAAGAAGAAAGCCATAGAAAGGGAGAGAAGCATGCCTTGGGTTGTAGCAAGAGAGAATACTCCAAGAGCAGGAGAGAGGGAAAAAATGTGTGAGATGCTAAGATGAGGACATCTTTGGGAGCTTAAAGAAAAAAATAGAAGGCCAGTCTAGAAGACAGTGTGCAGGGGAAAAGTGTTAGGAAAAGAGCTTGCCAGTGTCTAACAATGTAGAGTTCTGTAGACCAAATAACAGAGTTGGATTTTATTCTTTAAATAGTGAGAAGCCAGGCCAAAATCTTAATCAGGGGAGTGCTATAAACTGACTTTAATTGCAAAAAATCATTCTGGCTACAGGGTGGGAAACAGTAGGAGACAAAAGAGTAATGTAGAAGCATAGTGACTAGCTATGAGGCGTGTCACTCACCATGACATAATTACTTTTTAGGAACTTAGAGATGATAATTCTCATATTGCATTTTCACAGTCTTTCCTACAGCACTTCAAATGATTCATGATGTTGAGCACGTTCTCCATATGTCTGCTTGAGAACTAACAGTGCAATTGAATTGTTCATAATACAAAGGATAAATGCTTAAGGGATGAATATCCTATTTTCCATGATGTGATAGTTTCACATTGTATCAAAACAACTCATATACCCCATAAATATAGACCCCATTAATATGTACCCACAAAAACTTTAAATTAAACAATTAAAAGCAAATTAAAAAGCCTTATATTTTCTCTGTTTCAAAATAATTAACTTTCTCACCTAACATTCAATTTCTACTTTAGAAAATATTTGTCAATGAGAAAAGTCCAATTTAAAAGCCAAACTTTCTATGATGACTCAAATTAAATTACACAAATTCTATGTCAATTCTTTGACAATTACTTTGAACTATTTGGCACTTTAAAAGCCTTTCATAAACTTGATATGCACAGACACATTAACTTACTTTCAGTATTAGCAAGGGAGGAGATCACTCCTCATATTGTTTTATGCCCAATTTCTGCCCCCAAAGAAAAAAGAAGTAAAAACTAAAAGGCAGAAATGAAATGCACAAGCAAACAGCCTGGTGCCACACTCTGGGCCTGGTAGTTAAAGATCAACACCTGACCTAACTGGTAATATTATCTATAGATTCCAGCATTTTATGGAAAAGCATTGTAAAAATCCCTGTCCTCTTCTGTTCCGTTGTGATTACTGGTGCATGCAGCTCCCAGTCACGTACCCACTGCTAGCTCAATCGATCATGACCCTCTCATGTGGACCCCTGTAGAATTGTGAGTCCTTAAAAGGGACAGCTCACTTGGAGAGCTCAGCTCTTGAGACAGGAGCCTTGCTGATCCTCCCAAATGAATAAACCCCTTCCTTCTTTAACTCGGTGTCTGAGAGGTTTTGTAAACATCTCTTCCTGCTACATTAATATCTTTATTTTTATCCTTCAGATATAAAGAGAATGTTATGAAATTATCAAGAATTCAACATGATCAACCGGTGAAGCCCCTGGATCGAGCAGTCTTCTGGATTGAATTTGTCATGCGCCACAAAGGAGCTAAACACCTTCGGCCTGCAGCCCATGACCTCACCTGGTTCCAGTATCACTCTTTGGATGTGATTGGGTTCCTGCTGGCCTGTGTGTCAACTGTGATATTTATCGTCATGAAATGTTGTCTGTTTTGTTTCTGGAAGTTTTCTAGAAAAGGAAAGAAAGGAAAAAGTGATTAGTTGTATCTGAGATTTGAAGTTGGAAAATCTGATAGATGAGACTACTTCAGCTTATTCCAGGAAGAAAGGTTATGATGCAGGATTTATTTCTTCTTGTGACCAAAAAATAAAAATAAAAATAAAAATAAAAAATTTTTCAAAATTTACTTTGTCAAATAAAACTTGTTTTTCAAAGATTTACCACCCAGTTAATGGTTGGAAATATTTTGTGCAAATGAAGAAAACACTCGGGAAAACACAAAATAATGTAAATCCATATGAACTTGTATTGAAATTTGTTGAACTTATATTGAAATTTGTTGTTCTAATTCATAGTTTATACAAAAAAAATCTACTCAGCTTAACTATATTTCACACATTCTACATAAACAAAAGAACATGAAGAAGTCCACTGACAGTATCAGGGCGGTTTTGCACATACTCAGAATAATTTGGCTTCATTTTGAACAGGATTGTATTGTTTTAACGGCTACTAAAGAAACTATTACATAGTGAAATTGTGTGGAAAGTCTCTCTTCCTTTTGATATTTTAAGATGAGTAGTATTGCCATCAACAGAACAAAGCTGGATGGAGAATGACTTTGATGAATGGAGAGAAGAAGGCTTCAGTCGATCAAACTTCTCAGAGTTAAAGGAAGAACTATGTAACCAGTGTAAAGAAAGTAAAAACCTTGAAAAAAGAATGGATAATTAGAATAATCAATGCAGAGAAGACCTTAAAAGAAATGATACAGATGAAAACCATAACATAAGAACTATGTGAGAAATGCACAAGCTTCAGTAACTGACTCAATCAACTGGAAGAAAGAGCATCAGCAATTGAAGATCAAATGAATGAAATGAAGTGAGAAGAGAAGTGTAGAGAAAAAAGAGTAAAAAGAAATGAACAAAGCCTCCAAGAGATATGGTCTTTATGTGAAAAGACCAAATCTATGTCTGATTGGTGTGCCTGAAAGTGATGGGGAAAATGGAACCAAGTTGGAAAACACTCTGCAGGATATGATCCGGGAGAATTTCCCCAACCTAGTAAGGCACGCCAACATTCAAATTCAGGAAATACAGAGAATGCCACAAAGATACTCCTTGAGAAGAGCAACTCCAAGACACGTAATTGTGAGATTCATCAAAACTGAAATGAAGGAAAAAATCTTAAGGGCAGCCGGAGAGAAAGGTCGGTTTCAGCACAAAGGGAAGCCCATCAGACTAAGAGCAGATCTCTCGGCAGAAACTCTCCAAGCCAGAAGAGAGTGGGGGCCAATATTCCATATTTTTCAAGAAAAGAATTTTCAACCCAGAATTTCATGTCCAGCCAAACTATGTTTCAGAAGTGAAGGAGAAATAAAATCCTTTACACACAAGCAAATGCTTAGAGATTTTGTCACCACCAGGACTGCCCTACAAGAGATCCTGAAGGAAGCACTAAACATGGAAAGAAGGAACAACAGGTATCAGCCATTGCAAAAACATGCCAAAATGTAAAGTCCATTGATGCTAGAAAGAAACTGCATCAACTAGTGAGCAAAATAACCAGCTAATATCATAATGTCAGGATCAAGTTCACACATAGCAATATTAACCTTAAATGTAAATGGACTAAATGATCCAATTAAAAGACACAGACTGGCAAATTGGATAAAGAGTCAAGACTCATCAGTTTGCTGTATTCAGGAGACCCATCTCACATGCAGAAACACACATAGGCTCAGAATAAAGGGATGAAGGAAAATCTACCAAGCAAACGGAAAACACAAAAAGGCAGGGGTTGCAATCCTAGTCTCTGATAAAACAGATTTTAAACCATCAAAGATCAAAAGAGACAAAGAAGGCCATTATATAATGGTAAAGGGATCAATTCATCATGAAGAGCTAACTGTCCTAAATATGTATGCATCCAATACAGGAGCACTCAGATTCATAAAGCAAGTCTTTAGAGACTTACAAAGAGACAGACTCCCATACAATAATAATGGGAGACTTTAACACCCCCCTGTCAACATTAGACAGATCAACAAGACAGAAAGTTAACAAGGATATCCAGTAATTGAACTCATCTCTGCACCAAGCGAACCTAATAGACATCTACAGAAATCTCCACCCCAAATCAATAGAATATACTTTCTTCTCAGCACCACGTCACACTTATCCAAAACTGTCTGCATAGTTGGAAGTAAAGCACTCCTCCACAAATGGAAAAGGAACAGAAATTATAACAAACTGTCTCTCAGATCATAGTGCAATCAATCTAGAACTCAGGACCAAGAAACTCTATCAAAACCACTCAACTACATGGAAACTGAACAACCTGTTCCTGAATAACAACTGGGTACATAATTAAATGAAGGCAGAAATAAAGATGTTCTTTGAAACCAATGAGAACAAAGATACATCATACCAGAATCTCTGGGACACATTTAAAGCAGTGTGTAGAGGGAAATTTATAGCACTAAATGCCCACAAGTGAAAGCAGGAAAGATCTAAAATTGACACCCAAACATCACAATTAAAAGAACTAAAGAAGCAAGAGCAGACACATTCAACAGCTAGCAGAAGAGAAGAAATAACTAAGATCAGAGCAGAAGTGAAGGAGATAGAGACACAAAAAACCCTCCAGAAAATCAGTGAATCCAGGAGCTGATCTTTTGAAAAGATCAACAAAACAGAAAGACCAATAGCAAGACTAACAAAGAAGAAAAGAGAAAAGAATCAAATAGATGCAAAAAAAAAAAAAAATGATAAAGGGGGTATCACCACCAACCACATAGAAATAAAAACTACCATCAGAGAAGACTATAAACACCTCTATGCAAATAAACTAAAAAATCTAGAAGAAATGCATAATTTCCTGGACACTTACACTCTCCCAAGACTAAACCAGGAAGAAGCTGAATCCCTGAATAGATCAATAGCAGGCTCTGAAATTGAGGCAATAATTAATAGCCTATCAACCAAAAGAAGTCCAGGACTAGAGGATTCACAGCTGAATTCTACCAGAGGTACAAGGAGGAGTCCGTACCATTCCTTCTGAAACTATTCAAATCAATAGAAATAGAGGGAGTCCTCCCTAACTCATTTTACGAGGCCAACATCTTTCTAATACCAAAGCCTGACAGAGATACAACAAAAAAAGAGAATTTTAAACCAATATCTCTGATGAACATTGATGCAAAAATCCTCAATAAAATACTGGCAAACCAAATCAGCAGCACATCAAAAAGTGTATCCACCATGATCAAGTGGTCGTCATCCCTGGGATGCAAGGCTGATTCAACATATGCAAATAAGTAAACATATTCCAGCATATAAACAGAACCAAAGACAAAAAACACATGATTATCTCAGTAGATGCAGAAAAGACCTTTGATAAAATTCAACAGCCCTTCCTGCTAAAAACTCTCAATAAATTCAATAGTAAAGACTTGCAATCAACCCAAATGTCCATCAGTGACAGACTGGATTGAGAAAATGTGGCACATATACACCATGAAATACTATGCAGCCATAAAAAAGGATGAGTTTGTGTCCTTTGGAGGGACATGGATGCAGCTGGAAACCATCATTCTTAGCAAACTATCACAAGAACAGAAAACCAAACACCACATATTCTCACTCATAGGTGGGAACAGAACGATGAGATCACTTGGACTCGGGAAGGGGAACATCACACACTGGGGCCTATCATGAGGAGGGGGGAGGGGGGAGGGATTGCATTGGGAGTTATACCTGATGTAAATGACGAGTTGATGGGTGCTGACGAGTTGATGGGTGCAGCACAGCAACATGGCACAAGTATACATATGTAACAAACCTGCACATTATGCACATGTACCCTACAACTTAAAGTATAATAATAAAAAAAAAATAATAATAATAATTCAGTATTGATAGAACATATCCCAAATTAATAAGAGCTATTTATGACAAACCCACAGCCAATATCATACTGAATGGGCAAAAACTAGAAGCATTCCCTTTGAAAACCGGCACAAGACAGGGATGCCCTCTCTCACCACTCCTATTCAACATAGTGTTGGAAGTTCTGGCTAGGACAATCAGGCAAGAGAAAGAAATCAAGGGTATTCAGTTAGTAAAAGAAGAAGTCAAATTATCCCTGTTTGCAGATGACATGATTGTATACTTAGAACACCCCATTGTCTCCACCCGAAATCTCCTTAAGTTGATAAGCAACTTCAGCAAAGTCTCAGGATACAAAATCAATGTGCAAAAATCACAAGCATTCTTATACACCATAACAGACAAACAGAGAGTCAAATCATGAATGAACTCCCATTCACAATAGCTTCAAAGAGAATAAAATAGCTAGGAATCCAACTTACAAGGGATGTAAAGGACCTTTTTAAGGAGAACTACAAACCACTGCTCAGTGAAATAAAAGAAGACACAAACAAATGGAAGAACATACCATGCTCATGGATACGAAGAATCAATATTGTGAAAATGGCCATAGTGCCAAAGGTAATTTATACATTCAATGCCATCCCCATTAAGCTACCAATGAGTTTCTTCACAGAATTGGAAAAAACTGCTTTAAAATTCATATGGAACCAAAAAAGACACCACATTGCCAAAACAATCTTAAGCCAAAAGGACAAAGCTGGAGGCATTACACTACCTGACTTCAAACTATACTATAAGGCTACAGTAAACAAAACATCATGGTACTGGTACCAAAACAGAGATATAGACCAATGGAACAGAACAGAGCCCTCAGAAATAATACCACACATCTACAGGCATCTGTTATTTGACAAACCTGATGAAAACAACTAATGGGACAGGATTCCCTATTTAATAAATGATGCTGAGACAATTGGCTAACCATAAGTAGAAAGCTGAAACTGGATCCTTTCCTTACTCCTTATATGAAAATTAATTCAAGATGGATTCGAGACTTAAATGTTAGACATAAAACCATAAAAACCCTAGAGGAAAACCTAGGTAATACCATTCAGGACATACACATGGGCAAGGACTTCACGTCTAAAACACCAAAAGCAATGGCAACAAAAGCCAAAATTGACAAATGGGATCTAATTAAACTGAATAGCTTCTACACAGCAAAGGAAAATACCATCAGAGTGAACAGGCAACCTGAAGAATGGGAGAAAATTTTTGCAATCTACTCATCTGACAAAGGGCAAATATCCAGAACTGACAAAGAACTCTAACAAATTTATAAGAAAAAAACAGCCCCATCAAAAAGTGGGCAAAGGATATGAACAGACACTTCTCAAAAGAAGACATTCATACAGCCAACAGACACATGAAAAAATGCTCATCATCACTGGCCATCAGAGAAATGCAAATTAAAACCACAATGAAATGCCATCTCACACCAGTTAGAATGGCAGTCATTAAAAAGTCAGGAAACAACAGGTGCTGGAGAGGATGAGGAGAAATAGGAACACTTTTACACTGTTGGTGGGACTGTAAACTAGTTCAACCATTGTGGAAAACAGTATGGTGATTCCTCAAGGATCTAGAACTAGAAACACCATTTGACCCAGCCATCCCATTACTGTGGATATATCCAAAACATTATAAGTCATGCTGCTATAAAGACACATGCACATGTATATTTATTGCGGCACTATTCACAATAGCAATGACTTGGAATCATCCCAAATATCCATCAGTGACAGACTGGATTAAGAAAATGTGGCTCATATACACCATGGAATATTATGCAGCCATAAAAAAGGATGAGTTTGTGCCTTCTGTAGGGACATGGATGCAGCTGGAAACCATCATTCTCAGCAAACTATCGCAAGAACAGAAAACCAAATACTGCATGTTCTCACTCATAGGTGGGAATTGAACAATGAGATCACTTGGAAACAGGAAGGGGAACATCACACACCGGGTCCTATTGTGGGGAGGTGAGGGAAGGGATAGCATTAGGCGAGACACCTAATGTAAATGCCAAGTTAATGGGTGCAGCACACCAACATGGCACATGTATACATATGTAACAAACTGGCCCATTGTGCACATGTACCCTAGAACTTAAAGTATAATTAAAAAAAAAAAAATTAAACAAAAAAAAAGAATGTTGAATATTGGCTACAGATCTCTGTTGGCTTCCGGGATTTTGGATCATAAGTCCATTGTTAGTCTGATGAGCTTCCCATTGTATGTAATTTTGCCTTTCTCTCTAACTGTCCTTTAAATTTCTTTTTATTTTGACTTTAAAGAATTTGATAATTGTTTGTCTTGGGGATGATCTTCTCATGTATTATCTCACTGGGGTTTTCTGCATTTCTAAATTTGAATATTGGCCTCTCTGGCTAGATTGGAAAAGTTCTCATGGATGATATCCTGAAGCATGCTTTCCAAGTTGTTTTCATTGTCCTCATCTGTTTTAGATACACCAATTACTCTTGAAGTTTTGTTCATTCCTTTTTATTTTTTTTCTCTGTTATTGCCCACCTGTTTTATGGCAGAAAACCTGTCTTAAAGCTCTGATACTCATTTTTCAGTTGATTTATTTTGTTATTAATACCTGTCATTGCATCATAAAAGTCTTTTGGTGTTGTTTTCAACTCTATCAGGTAGGTTACATTTTCTCTTTACAGGCTACTTTGTTAACTTCTGCAATGTTTTATTATTATTTTTAGCTTTCTTGCATTGGGTTACATTATGCTCCTTTAGCTCAGCCAACTTTGTTTGTATCCCTATATTGAATTTTACTTCTGTCATTTCAGCCATCTTAGCCTCAGCCCAGTTCCAAACCCTTGCTGGAGAGGTGATGCTGTAATTTGGATGAAAGAATGCACTCTGTCTTTTTGAGTTTTCACTGTTCTTGCATTGATTCTTTCTTATTTTTGTGGGCTTATCTGCCTTCAGTTTTTGAGGTTGCTGACCTTTGGGTTTTTTTTTTTTTTTTCTTTTATTCTATTTGATTGCCTTGAGGGTTTGTTTGTGATATAAGGTGGATTCAGCCAACTGGCTTTGTTTGTAGAGGGAGCAGTCTTCTGTTCCCAGTTCCTGGACTGTATGCTTTAACTCTGGTGGACTTGCATTGAGCCCCAGCTTTGTTCTCTGCCTTTTCAAGGCTTTAAGCCTACCACACTGGGGCGATCAAGGTGTGGCAACTGCAGCAGAGTGCTACTGAGTGCAGGAGTATCTGCCTCTTTCTGAGTGTTCACCACAGTGGCAGAAGCAAAGCAGTTGGAAGGGGAGTGGAAGGCCCCTGCTGCAGACTGTGTTATGTCACACTGGAGGTGGTGTTTGTTTAGAGTGGGGTGATTGCCAGCACACATCTGGGTGCCTTCTCTTTGCCCTGCAAGCAGAAGTGATCACTCAAGGTATGGGAGGCTCCCCTGTCCTCTGTGCAACATCAGCAAAAAGGTGGGCACTGGCAAGA
The DNA here is from genome assembly GCF_003255815.1 of Theropithecus gelada. Taxonomy (NCBI): domain Eukaryota; kingdom Metazoa; phylum Chordata; class Mammalia; order Primates; family Cercopithecidae; genus Theropithecus; species Theropithecus gelada. Next base: position 73,090,197 of record NC_037672.1, read on the forward strand.
CAGGGATTTCTGGTTCTGTGCTCATCAAGGCTCTGTCTGCAATGCTGCAAAGACTGTCAGGGTGATTTGAGTGAATGTGGTGGGTGGTTGGGCATGGAGGAATGCACTGCACTCCTGTGTGCTGCTGGGTCAGGTACAGCAAATCCCACCCATGCAGACATGCACTCAGCAAAGTGGTGTGAGGAGTTTCTGTAGGCTCAGTGGAAGCTGCAGTATGGGAGGGAACAGGCAGACTGGTGCACAGTTGTAGGGGCTGCCTCCGTGGAACTCTCTATCAGTCAGGCCTGTTCCTCTGTTGCAGAAACTATGGTGTGGGACCCCAGGACACCAAAGACTGCCCTGTACGTAGGCATGACAAGACTGGGACTCCAGGAGAGAGTAGAAGATCAAGGAGTGCTCAAATCAGACCAGCCTCATCTGATGTGCAGGATCACCATGCAGGGATCGGGTCTGACTCTTACCCAATGGTTAGGGTCTCTTATTCATGAAAGTTGAACTTAGAGAGATGGCCACACTTTGCTATAGATTCTCCTGCACCCACCCCTCTGGGCTCCACATCAGTTGGCTTGCTGCTTTTCTACTTTGTTTGCTATGTCTTCATCTCAGAGAGCCACAAGTCAGCAGTGGCTCAGTGTGTTTGCTCTTTTGTTGGTCCAAAGGAGGCAAGGAAACTTCCATTTCAGAGGCAGTGGTCGAGAGGCTTTCTGTTGCCCCGGGGGCTCTCTCCAAGGAGTTTCAAGTTGCTACTAGCTAGATATATTGGGCAGGTGTTGGCTAGAGACCCAGTCCTGGAAGATCTGCCTGATGAGGACATACAAGAGCAGGCAACCACATTACACTCTGGTCATTTTTCTGTAGGGCTGCTGTGGTATGCTAGGGGCCCACTCCAGTCACTAGTCACTTCAGATTTTCTAGTACCTGGAGGTATCACCAGTGAAGGCTGAGAAACAGGAAAGATGGAAGCCTGCCCTGTTCTCTGGTAGCTCCATCTCAGGGAGATCTGGCACAAAACAACCTCTAAGAGGTGGCTGGAGACCCCTGTTGGGAGATCAGATTCCTAGTCAGAAGGAATGGTATCAGGGACTTGCTTATTTAGTCTAGCCACATTATCATAAAGCAGCTGTGCTGTCCTGGGGTATACTTCAGCCCCTGTTGCCTTGGACACTCCAAAGCTAGAAGGCTGGAATGGCTAAGTTGCCCAAACAGCAAATATGTCAGCCTGCCCTGTCCCCTGGAGTCTCTTTACCAGGGATGCCTGGAAACTCTGTCAGCTGGTGAATGCCAGTGGTGGTAGCCAAATATCCCTGTTGGGAGACTCCACCCAGTAATGAGGACAAGGGTCAGGAACTCCATTAAAAAAGCAATCTGGCCCCATTTTTATGTGCTTGCTGTGTTCTTCTGGTGTATCATTTTCATCCCAGTCAACTTGGGCTCTTCCAAGCTTATGGACTGGAATTGATGAGTCACTCAAACAGCAAAGATGCCGGCCCATACCTCTTTCTGGGAGCTCTGCCACAGGGAGTTTTCAAATCTCTGTAGACCCAAGAACACTGATGGAAGTGGCTGGAGTCCTCTGTTGGGAAGTCCCACCCAATGAAGAGGAACAAAATCTGGCAGCTGCTAAAAGAAGAACTCTGGCAATGTTTTTGTAGAGCAGACGTGCAGCAACTGGTGGATTCCTTCCACCACCAGTATATTTGAACTCTCCAAAGCTTGAAGGGCAGAACAGCTAAGTTACCCAAACAGCAAAAATGGCAGCCCGCTCTGCACATCACACCTCAGCTGAAGGTCCTGTATATAAATTATATGTAAACAAAGTATATAAAAAAAATTGGAACCACGTTTTGTTATTTTATCTTTAGTTTTGTGTCAAACAAAGTGAAGAAACATGAACCTCTCATGGTTATGTTTCTGGAAACTCTTCTAAAATAAATTACATAAGACAAGTGATGTGTCCATACAAGAACATTGATATTTGCTCAACGATAGCACTTATAAAAGGGACATTAAAACACTTGGGTAAACAGGTGATCTACCTTCATTTATCTTCTTGCCACATACATGCTCAGACTGTTAATCTAATGATAATATATTAACTTTGAAGTGTAAAAGTTACATTTGAGCTTCGTGATTGATTTATCCATGGATATAACCATAAGAAATGACAGAAAGAAACAGCAAATGCGAAAAAGTGATTTATCCATGGATATAACCATAAGAAACAACAGAAAGAAACAGCAAATGGGAAAAAGCATTGCATTGCACCAGGACGTGTATGAAGTAGATTTCAGTGTTTTTGGTGATACAGCTGACCTGTTACATTAGTTTTGGGAGTTATGGAAAGGTACTGGTGTGGCCCACAGATTTCAGTCATTGGATGAATATGGAGAGAATCCTGGATGAGCTTGTCCAGAGGGGTCATGAGGTGACTGTATTGGCATCTTCAGCTTCCATTTTTTTATCCCAACAGCCCATCTACTCTTAAACTTGAAGTTTATCCTGCATCTTTAACTAAAACTGACTTTGAGGATACCATCATGGTCAGACCTTCCAAAAGACACATTTTGGTCATATTTTTCACAAGTACAAGAAATCATCTGTACATTTAATGACACAATTAGAAAGCTCTGTAAGGATGGAGCTTCAAGTAAGAAATTTATGAAGAATCTACAGGAGTCAAAATTTGATGTTATTCCTGCAGATACGATTGTTCCCTGTGGGGAGCTGCTGGCTGAGCTATTTAACATACCCTTTGTGTACAGTCTCCCCTTCTCTGCTGGCTACACACTTGAAACGCATAGTGGAGGATTTCTATTTCCACTTTCCTACATACCTGTTGTTATGTCAGAATTAAGTGACCAAATGACTTTCATGGAGAGGATAAAAAAATATGATCTATGTGGTTTATTTCCCATATTGGTTCCAAATATTTAATATGAAGAAGTGGGATCAGTTTTCCAGCGAAGTTCTAGGTAAATAAATTTTTCATTTGGTAACATGGAGATTAACTTTCCTGTGTCTTTGAAGCTGAGCTTATATAAAGCAATAAAATCAGGGTACTTGGTGTTTTAAATTTGTTTTTGTTTTGTTTGTTTGCTTTTGGTGGAGTCTGTCTCTGTCTTCTGGGCTGGAGTGCAGTGATCCAATCTCAGCTCACTGCTAGGATTACAGGAATATGTCAGCACACTTTCTTAATTTTTTGTATTTTTAGTAGGTAGGGGGTTTCACCATGTTGGGCAGGCTGGTCTCAAACTCCTGACCTCAAGTGATATGCCTGCCTCGGCCTTCCAAAGTGCTGGGATTACAGGCATGAGCCACCGCACGGGGCTGGTAGTGGAGTTTTTGTAAGTGAATTTATGAAATGAAAACACAAGATGATCTATCAATTGTACAAATATTATAGCAAAGTTTTAATTATAAGGTCAGTTAAAACCTTGTGGCCATTGCTCACACAGAACATTCTAGGAAGTCATAAACCTGTAAATTAGTGCACCTAATATTTCTTTAAAGAATCACACATCTGTTTTACTATTAATTTTTTTCATTTTAGAAAAAGTCGCACCCATCCACTAACATCTTACTGAATGCATACATGTAGATTGAGTAGTTACTCAATTTTTTACAACAACTATCTATGCAACATTGCAGAAATTATTTTTCCTTGTATACCTCAGTTTCCTTATTCTGAAATTAAAATATGTCCCCATGTCACCAGAAGGTTTCCTTCACAGTTGAGAGAAATAGTGCCTTTATCTCAAAGGCAAAAACCACTAAGGGTAATTTGCAGTTTCTAATGTCTCTACATTCCTTCACTAAAAGATTGGAAATTATTTATTTTAAGACCAATCATCTTGTTGAAGTCTGAACATTGTTATATCTATATGGTTTTTTTTTTTTTGAAACTATGTGTATTATAAAATATGAGCCATATTAAGGTTGGGTACAAATCTCTATTTGAATAAGTTCTCAAAATTTTCTATCTGTAATTTGCAAATATATTTACTTAAAAGCTAATATGATTAATACCCTGGCATGAATCAAAAGCAGTAGTGTGTACAAGGATTTCAGCCACACTCTCAAAATACCCAAAGTTCACTTGAATGACCAAAAATGAAAGGATTAGCTTAATGAACTGTGGAAACGAGACTATTTCTTAGAAAGTTGTTTTTATGGGTCAGCAGAATTAGTTGATCGTGGAGCTCGAAGAGTTGTTTAAGTGTTTATATGCTACTATTGAAGTTTTAAAGGGTAAAGAAATGGATGTTTACTTCTCTCTAGATTATTTTAGTAATTGGTTACGATTGTGAGTATTCTGATGTAACATTGGCTATGAGGTAGTTGACCCTCAAAATTCTATTATCACTTTGCTTTTCTTATAAATACACACAGGCAAAATATATACTACATAAAAATTAAATTATGCTTATAATATTTGACTATATGTTTATGTATTTCAAAGTACAGGCACTTTGCCTACATTTTTGCCTACGTTATTCTAATCCCTTACAGAAAATTATCTAATGTAATTATCTTGTGTCATCCATCTTTCCTTTCCTTGTTCTTCTCAGGAATACCCACTACCTTATCTGAGACAATGGGGAAAGTTGACATATGACTTACTCAAAACTCCTGGGATTTTCAATTTCCTCATCCAGTCTTACCAAATGTTGATTTTGTTGGAGGACTGCACTGCAAACCTGCCAAATCCTTACCTATGGTAAAGATAATTTTGTTGGTTTTGTATTGTTGGCTTTGAAATTTTAGTAGGAATAATTCTACAGTCTTCATGCAGAGTGTTTGAGTTACACAGAAAGAAAGATGGGCAGTGGGCAGGGTAAAGCAGATACCAATTAGGAACTCGTGTACATGTTAACTTGCTGATACCATCACAAGTACGTGAGTTTCATCATTATTATAGATAGAGAGGGATACTAAGAAGACTTTGAAAATAGGATTGGTTAAATTTAAGCCTTGATTATGCAACACATAAGAAGGTATTGATCATTCATTAAAAGAATGTTTATAAAAAGTTTAACACAAACCACAGGCAAGAGGAAAAATGTAAACACAGTTTCTGTCCCCACACACATTACATTCTGTTTCAAAAGACAGAATATGTGCAAGTAATAAAAATTGTGCAAAAGCTTTTATCTCGAGGAAAAATCCAGTGCCAAGATAGCATCAGTGGAGATAATAGAAAGCGTCCTGGATTCACTGATAATGAAGCTGAGAGCTGGACAATGTGCAGAAATTGGTGAAATAATGAGAGGTGAGGAAAACACAAAAAAGAAAAGAAGGTAAAGTATTGAGGAAAGTTCTCAAGACTCTAAGTTGAGTTTGCAGGGAAAGGCTGAGTGAGAATCAGATGATGCTGAGAGGCAAGTTAGAGCCAGATACTTATTAGGAGCTAATTTATTTATTAAGCACATTTGAGAACTACTAAAAAGAGTTAGGAAATGAAGATATATGATAAGGTAATTAAAATAAAAGAAACAAAGAAAGAAAGAGCAGACTATTTGGGAAATTTTGCATGGAATCTGGTAGCAGATGATGGAAAACTGAACTACAATGTTGATAGAAATAATCATGCCTACATTTACAGTAATACTACCCACTTCATATTGTGTTTTGTGGAAAAAATGTTAATACAGACAAAACACTTAAAATGTCTCTGTTATATATTCAGTGATAGAGAAATATTAATTTTGCAATTATGATTATTTTGTTATGATTACTAACACTACTAATTACCTAACATGTGCAAGTCACTTGAGATATCATTCTTCATTTAACAGAACCAGATTGTTCAGCACATCAAGATTACATTCTCTTGAAGAGTCATGGATGACAGATATATTGTGGACTTGAATAAAAATAGACATACTAGTTTTGCCAGTAAGATGGGAAAGCTGCACATGTGCCCTAGAATTTAAAGTATAATAATAATAATAAATGAAAGGAATTCTGAAATTCTACTGTAAGTGATGCAGATCTTAAGTATTCTAACTTAAAAGAATAACTCAATGATATAAATGTGTACCCCTAATAATATTTGCAGCTAAATCCAGTGTTCACTTGATTTTATTCAAGAATGTAACTCATTCTTCGCTGAGATACCAGAGTTTTACATCTTAGATCAGAAACATGCCCTATTAGAGAAGGTGTTCTCAGTCTTACGACGAGCAACTCAGTACAGCTTCCTGGTGGAACTTGTGTCTAGACACCAAAGCTCCCTACAGAAAAGCAGGGAGAAAATGAACAATCCACTTATTATAAATGCCAAATAGTTTCTATCACTTGTATCTGTATAGTAGTAAACTTAGTTTACAATAACGAAAGAATTCTACTTAGAAGATGATATTCTTTTCAAAGGAACACAAGACCCTCATACATTTTAAATTAATATCATACTTTTAAGACATATGTAGAAAGTAAGCATTCTTTAGTACATTAATAAGCAATCTCTTAAGATTTTTGTCTATATCAAACTAAGAATTTATTCCATGGTTAAAATACAATATCTATGTTGAATGCAAATTGTATGTGCTTTATAATTTTTGAAAGAGACTAAAGCTGAGGTAAGACTGATAAAAATTCTATGCCATCCTACTCTAGTATTGAAAGATTTCCCTATTCACATTAAGGGAAAGTGATAGTGCCAATAGGAGGCAGAAGATAGTAGGAAGTGTAGAAGGACAAGAAAAAGGATGACCAGTAGTAAATAGTGATAATTCCTAAGAGTAACTGTTGTTATTAAGTTGCAGAAAGATTTGAATGAAAATCAATGGTTGTAAAATTGATTCTCTAATTGTTCATTATGTAGAGCAATTGTTAACCAAAGTTGTTTCCTTTTCAATTAAATATTAGATTCTCAGAATATGTGTGTATATTTTAAGAAAAAAAGACACTTGGCAAAATGTTTCTAGTGATTTAAAAATGCAAATAACCATTGGTTTCACAATATAGTTTCAAGTAATCATACTGAGAAAAAATAAGTCAAGATGTGTGTATTTAATATTTATGGAAAATATTCATAAAATTAACTTTGGAAGTAATCCAACATCTTAAATGAAGGAATAATTAAAAACTTATACTATATGCAAATGTCTAACATGCATCATGCAGTTTAAGCTTGCCATGTAATCCAGCCTCGTATAGTTTCTGTACATTTTGGATTAGGCTTATCTGAGTGATGTTCAGGGTATGATTCAGAGAAAGAACGGCCCAGGCTGACAGACTTAGTCCAAGTTCCCACCAGCCAGGTAGATTTGGAGAAAGAGTAAAAGCAGCCTCCCTTGCTGAACTGGGCCCAGCCAATGTCTGAAGCAGGAAGATTAAAGAGAAAGGATGGGGATAGATCCTGACCTGAAGGTGGATGCTGTGCTGTATAAAATATAGTCCCACAAGGAGTCAGCACTATCAGATTAACAACTCCTCCCAATGGAGGCAGCAGAAGGAATTATAGGAAGGAGTCAAAGAGAAGGAAGCCAGGTGGGGGAACAAGTTCAGATGTTCCCTCCATAGAACATAGTAGGAAACATTTTCTTCTATATAGAATAAAATGGTGACATTTGTATATTTGTCAATTACTTTTTAGTTCCTTATCTGATATAGTCTTCTTGTAATGACCTATACTAATGTGTTTTGCTGAAAACTCAGCTATTTTAGTATTGATATAACAAGTAAAAGTTAAACACTGTAAATTATTGTTCAGTTTATGAGGATTGTTTGGGAGTTCCATAATTAGTAACTTAAACATAAAAATGTCTTGGCTATAGTAGAACATATTAATCACTGTAGTCAACACTTTGTAACACATTTTCTAAGTGTTAACAATCAGTTAATCAAATTCAGAAAAACACAATTTTGAATTTATTCAACAGCTCTATCTTTATTTATGATACCAAAAGGTTCCTCATTTCAACGCTGAAACAGCAACCAAAATTAGCAATACTGATAATACTCTGAATTTGTCTCAGAAATTGTCCCTTGAAATTTCTCCTCGAAGTAGTGCTTGATAATTTGTAATTTGAAAGAAGTTATACATACTCCCTTTGTAGCATTAATTTATTTCTTACAATTAGCTTATTTTATCAGCTTGCTTTTTTGTCAAAGGACACAAAACTCTAATATAATAATTTATAGACAATCAGAATTATATGAAATACTTCCTATGTCACTTGAAAAATGAATAAATTAATATTCAATGTGGAAGAAGGAAACTAGTATAAAATACATAAAACAAAATAAACATATAGGTCATTACTAAATTGTTACTGCTTATTCTCACTAGGATTATAATCAGTATTTAAATTTTTTGCATGCATATAATTTTTTAGAATTTTTATGTGTTTAAAATTAAATTTATTTCATTTTTTAACTTTCATTTTAAGTTCAGACCTACAGGAGCAGGTTTCTTACATAAATAAATCTGTGTCATGGGGGTTTGTTTTATAGACTGTTTAATCATCCAGGCATTATGACCAATACTCATTAGTTATTTTACCCGATCTTCTCTCTCCTCCTGCTCTCCACCCTCCAATATACCCCAGCGTATGTTGTTCCCTGCTATGTTTCCATGTGTTCTCATCTTTTAGCTTCCACTTAATAGTGAGAACATGTGATATTTGGATTTTTGTTTCTATGCTAGTTTACTAAGGATAACAGCCTCCAGCTCCATCTATGTATCTGTAAAATACAAAATCTTGTGGGGTTTTTTTTTATTTTTTTTTATGGCTGCATAATATTCCATGGTGTATATGTATACCATTCCATTTCCTTTATTCAGTCAATCATTGATGGGCATTAAGATTGATTCCATATCTTTACTATTGTGAATACTATTGCTATTAATAAACATGTGTATGTGCCTTTATAAGAGAATCATTCTTCATCCTTTCTGTATATACCCAATGATGAGATTGGTGAGTTGAATTGTATTTTAGCCTCTAGGTTTTTGAGGAAGTGCCGCACTGTCTTCCACAATGGTTGAACCAACTTACACTCCTATTAACAGAGTATAAGCATTCCTTTTTCTACACAATCTCACTAGCATGTACTACCTTTTGAGTTTATAATAGCCATTATGACTGGTGCAAAATAGTATCTATTGTGATTTTGATTTGCATTTCTCCAATGAGCAGTGATGTTAAGCTTTTTTCATATGATGGTTGGCCGCACATGGGTCTTCTTTCGAAAAGCCTAACAATTTTCCAAATACTTGAACTTTTCATCTATAATCTCATTTTTTCCAAGCTATTATTTGGAAAATCCTGATTTCCTTACATACATAACTAATTATAGAAGTTAAGAAAATGAAGTGATGGCATTCTATTTACATCAGTCTTTGAGTAATTTTATTACTCAACATCCCTGATCTTATTCTTAATATCTTTAGTGTTGTAACATTCTATGACTTTGGAGTTCTACTCATGGAATAAGATATTTCTTTTCTGTAACAGGTTCTGTGGAGATTTGATGAGAATAGACCACATGTCTTAGGACTCAGTACTCAGGTATACAAGTGGATACCCCAGATTGACCTTCTTGGCATCACTCTGGAGTACAAATACTGAATATATTAGTAATAGCCCATTAGAGCATTAATTATTAAACATGAAATAAGGTTGTTGAAAATGTATTATGGAAAAACATAAAAATAAAATGAAACTTCTTTATATTTATTTTCCATTCCTATGGGGAAAATAATAAGCTATAATTGTTGGCATTTTTTGATATACATTCACATTCTTTATTTTCAGAATCAGAGTATTTTTATTTCAGGTGTTATTACGTCTCACCGAATTGTTTGCAACTTCATAGACTGTCTCTTTGTCTCCTATTTCTATAACTTTACACCTGTTCTTTCTTTTTATGCAGAGTTATTTCAAATGTCACTAAAAATAACAGCTCTTCTGCTATCACCAGGGACTCTGCATTTTCTGTAGGATTAAATTCCTAATCTTAATCATAATGTGATGACACATTTCATGATGAAGTATGACCTGTCTTTCTGCAATCCTAGCACCACCACCACCCCACTGCCTGCTGCCTTGCACATCTCACATGTCACATTCTGTGACTGCACTTAAGAGAAAACATTCTTACATGTTCATCCCTTTTCTGTGCTGCTTTTATTTTTTCTGCACATTTTATTTAGATTGCACTTTTTCTTTAGTCCAACTGTTAATCTTGTTTAATTTTTTTTCAGTCTGAAGTCACACACACCATATAGCTTTCACTTACATCTCCAGCAGAAGTAGGGGCTCCTTCCTCTGAAGTCTGAAACACAATTTTAATTTAGTTCAATGTTTTAACTAGAAAACACTGCCACTTGAGCGTTTAGTTGTTCATTCCTCATTTTATTCCTATGAATAATATTGCTAAAATTTATCCAGTCTTAGGTCATCCAAAAACCAGTGCTTTTTTTACTCATGATGGATCCAATGGCATCACGAGGTGATCTACCATGGGATCCCTATGGTGGGCATTGATTGTATGAGGAGGATCGACCTGATAACATTACACAAATGAAGGCCAGGGGAGCATCTATTAGATTGGGCTTCAACACAGTGTCAAGTACAGACTTGTTCAATGCACTGAAGACAGTAATTAATGACCCTTTGTGAGTGTAACAATATTTTTTTATTAGGTAGTATTTATAGACAGCTTATCTTCTCAATAGTAGGTATGAGTTTCATCCTTTTTTTAAGAGACTAATTTTGAAAGAATTTACATAATGTAACCAATCTGAAATCATCGTATATTTTGGAGTGGTTATTTAAAAATCGTGTTTTGAACTCCATACATGTAATGGGTATCCAATGGTGAAACAATGGTCTATACAAAAGTAATTTTAAAGTAATATAGCTAATATAAAAAAGACAGGTTCGTTTTTTTGTTTTTGTTTTTTTTAAATAGACTTTAAGTTCTAGGGTACATGTGCACAACCCGCAGGTTTGTTACATATGTGTATATGTGCCATGTTGGTGAGCTGCACCCATTAACTCATCATTTACATTAGGCATATCTCCTAATGCTATCCCTCCCCCTCCCCCCTGCCCCCTCCCACAATAGGCCCCTGTGTGTGATGTTCCCCTTCCTGTGTCCAAGTGATCTCATTGCTCAACTCCCACCTATGAGTGAGAACATGCGGTGTTTGCTTTCTGTTCTTGCCATAGTTTGCTGAGATGATGGTTTCCAGTTGCATCCATGTCCCTACAAAGGACGTGCACTCATCCTCTTTTATGGCTGCATAGTACTCCATGGTGTATATGTGCCACATTTTCTTAATCCAGTCTGTCACTGATGGACATTTGGGTTGATTCCAAGTCTTTGTTATTGTGAATGGTGCTGCAATAAACATATGTGTGCATGTGTCTTTACAGCAGCATGATTTATAATCCTTTGGGTATATACCCAGAAATGGGATGGCTGGGCCAAATGATATTTCTACTTCTAGAATCTTGAGGAATCGCCACACTGTTTTCCACAATGGTTGAACTAGTTTACAGTCCCATCAATAGTGAAAAAATGTTCTTATTTCTCCACATCCTCTACAACACCTGATGTTTCCTGACATTTTAATGATTGCCATTCTAACTGGTGTGAGATGGCATTTCATTGTGGTTTTGATTTGCATTTCTCTGACAACGAGTGATGATGAGCCTTTTTTCCTGTGTCTGTTGGCCGTATGAATGTCTTCTTTTGAAATATCCGTTCATATCTTTTGCCCACTTTTTGATGGGGTTTTTTTTTCTTGTAAATTTGTTTGAGTTCTTTGTAGTTTCTGGATATTAACCCATTGTCAGATGAGTAGATTGCAAAAATTTTCTCCCATTCTGTAGGTTGCCTGTTCACTCTGATGGTATTTTCCTTTGCTGTGCAGAAGCTATTCAGTTTTATTAGATCCCATTTGTCAATTTTGGCTTTTGTTGCCATTGCTTTTGCTGTTTTAGACGTGAAGTCCTTGCCCATGTGTATGTCCTGAATGGTATTACCTAGGTTTTCCTCTAGGGTTTTTATGGTTTTAGGTCTAACATTTAAGTCTCTAATCCATCTTGAATTAATTTTCATATAAGGAGTAAGGAAAGGATCCAGTTTCAGCTTTCTACTTATTGTTAGCCAATTTTCCCAGCATCATTTATTAAATAGGGAATCCTGTCCCATTAGTTGTTTTCGTCAGGTTCGTCAAAGATCAGATGGGTGTAGATATGGGATATTATTTCTGAGGACTCTGTTCTGTTCCATTGGTCTATATCTCTGTTTTGGTACCAGTACCATGTTATTTTGTTTACTGTAGCCTTGTAGTATAGTTTGAAGTCAGTTAGCGTGATGCCTCCAACTTTGTTCTTTTGGCTTAGGATTGTCTTGGCAATGTGGTGTCTTTTTTGGTTTCATATGAACTTTAAAGCAGCTTTTTCCAATTCTGTGAAGAAAGTCATTGGTAGCTTAATGGGGATGACATTGAATCTATAAATTACCTTGGGCACTGTGGTAATTTTCACAATATTGGTTCTTCCTATCCATGAGCATGGTATGTTCTTCCATTTGTTTGTGTCTTCTTTTATTTCACTGAGCAGTGGTTTCTAGTTCTCCTTGAAGAGGTATATCCCTTGTAAGTTGGATTCCTAGCTATTTTATTCTCTTTGAAGCTATTGTGAATGGGAGTTCATTCATGATTTGGCTCTCTGTTTGTCTGTTACTGGTGTATAAGAATGCTTGTGAGTTTTGCACATTAATTTTGTATCCTGAGACTTTGCTGAAGTTGCTTATCAGCTTAAGGAGATTTTCGGCTGAGATGATGGGGTTTTCTAAACATACAATCATGTCATCTGCAAACAGGGACAATTTAACTCCTTCTTTTCCTAAAAAGACAGTTTTTAAAAAAATCATATAATCAGTCCACAGTAGAAAGGAAGGATAAACTGAAAGGAATATGATAAAATATTTTAATTAAATATCTAAAATCTCTAAAAGCATAACTACTTTCTTGATGAAAAATTTATTTTTATTGTTTCCATTATTGTAACAGGTTTAATAATTACATGTGATTTCCATGACTTAAAACCCACCTATTTAAGGTGTAAAATCCCAATATATCTAGAATGCTTATGAGTCATGAAGCGATCTGGAATCATACAATTTAGGGTGTTGTATAAGTGACTTCTTTCACTGAGCATAACTTTTTTTTTTTAATGGTTTTTAGATTCATTCACGTTGTAGTGTGTATTTTCTTTTTTTTTTTTTTTTGCAGCAGTATAATATTTTATAGTATGGATATGCCATATTTTCTTTGTTCACTTATAATTTCATTGGCTTTTTGATTGTTTCCAATTGTGGCTACTAGGAACATTGCTACACATGTTTTTGGATAAACATGTTTTTCTTCGGGATTGATACTATAAGTGGAATTGCTGGCTCATGTGGGAACTGTATGTTTATGAAGAACTGCTAAACTCTTTTCCAAAGTACTTGTTATATTTGTCATTGCCACCAACAAAGCAAGAGGCTTCCAATTCCTCCACACTGTGGCCAACATGTATTATTATCTTTTTGTTATAGCCTTCTTAGTGGGTGTGAAATGATCTCTTATGGTTTTCGATTGAATTTTCATTACAGCTAAAAATGTGGAGCATTGTTATATGTGCTCATTGACCATTTATCTTCTTTGGAAAAATGTCTATTCCAATCCTTGAAACATTTTTAAACTTTGCTACTTGTCCCATTATTGACTTTTAAGAACTATTTATATATCATGAATAGAATCTTAGATATATAATTTTCAAATATTTTGTTTCATTCTTGATGTGCTAACTTTTTACTTTTTTAATGATGGCTTTTGAAGTACAAAAAAATTAATTGTAATAAATTAAATTTTTAATAATTGATATATTTATATTCCAAAAGGGTACAACGTACAACATGTCTACCCAATCCAGCTCCCATCAACTCAGCATTTATAACTACTATCAATAATGTTTTTATGTAAGAAAGGTATCACCTAAAGGAATGCTTTTATAACAGATTGTACCATAAAGCAGGTTGGACCAATATAAAAGAAATATAAAATAAGGTGGTTTATTTAAATGTAAATATACAGATACTTCCATTAAATCTAAACAGACTGTAAAAAGAGGAGCAAATAATGAGAAATGGCAGAAAACATTAGAAGAACACAGTTAACAAATGGAACCTTATAATGTAACATGATACACACACACATGCATGCATATATATATGTATATAAATATATGCACATGTATGTATTATATACGTCAACTGGAAGACATATTTTCTTAGAGCATGTTGAATTGTTAATAATTATTTGAAGTGACCTGTGGTGGGCCATAAATCAAGACTCAGTAAATTTGAAAAGATTCAATATCATAAAGAATATATGATCCAGCCTTAATGGAAGAAAGGGAGATTTTTAAAAAGTATAACTAAAATATCTTTAATTTTGGAAACTGAGAAACTCACTTCAAAAAAATTTAAAGTTGTGTCTCAGCCTCCCCAGTAACTGGGATTACAAGCATGCACCACCATGCCCGGACAATTTTGTATTTTTAGTAGAGACAGGGTTTCACCGTGTTGGTCGGGCTGGACTCAAACTCTTGCCCTCGGATGATCCACCCACCTTGGTCACCCGAAGTACTGGGATTACAGGCATAAGCCATTGCTTTAACCCAGGAGTTGGAGGATGCATGAGCCAAGATCGTGCCATTGCACTCCTGCCTGGGCAACAAGAGCAAAACTGTTTCCAAAAATAAATTAAATAAATAAATAAAACTTTAAAAATTAAAAATTCAAAAAAAAAAAACCGAAGTCAAGAAGTGAATTATAATTATGCATGCACTTTTATCTCAGCAACTCTACTTTCAATTATACACCCAACAGATATGTATACATATGGAAACCTAGTGCTCTATATGACATGGACAGGAAACAGGAAAATACTTGGTAGAAGTGGTTGGTTCCCCTGCAAAGGTCCCACCCTCAAGCCTGAAAACTCTTGGCCCTAAATGAGAAGAGACATTCTGTTTTTGAGGCCCAAAGTTGCCGTTTGGCCCACCATACACCCCTATTCTGTACACATATAAACCGCAAGCCCCCGGCATGAACAGAAGAGCAGAAGAATGGCAGAATGATGCATCAGAGGGAAGAGAAGGAGTTTCTGAATGTCGAGAGTAGTTCAGCTGAAGACAGTTAGAGAGGAGAGGAGATTGGATGCTGGATGACCAAACTCCAGAGGAAGATCATCTTCCCACTCCATCACCATTCCGGCTCCCCATTCATCCCACTGAGAGCCACCTCCACCACTCAGTAAAACCCCTGCATTCATCCTTCAAGTCCATGTGCAACCTGATTCTTCTTGGATGCTGGACAAGGACATGAGTACTAAGAGGACACTGAACTGGTTAACACTTAAGTCATCAGTACATGGCAAGGCTAAAAGAGTACACTAACACATACCTATTTGGGCTTCAGGAGTTGCAGACACCCACCCCTGTATGCTGCCGTGGGGTCAGAGCCCAGGGGCGCTCGCCCAGGCTCCTGCACTTGCCTGTCTGCATGCTCCCTCTCCTGTAAGGGGCTTGAACGTGCATGGCTACTGAACAGATGAGCCACACAGCTGTCACACATCTTGTGAGGGGGGGCAAAGATCTCTTGCATTTCGTATACAAGAATGTTTATGACAGACTTATTAATATTGTCCAAAAATTGCTAGTAAACCAAATGTCTATTGCTCATAAAACGATGACATAATCTCTGGTTTAGCCATCAACCAAATACTACACAGGAATGGTATTAACCAACAACTGCTACACAAAAGTTTTAAAAAATAGACTCTAATGAATATATGTTATATAATTCAGTTACATAAACAAGGAAAATTAATGTATGATATTTGAAGTCAGGCTACTATTTAATTGGAGGACAAAAGTAGTGACTAAATGGTTCAGGACAAGAGAGTTATTCTAAGCAGGTTGTGATATCCTACACCATGATCTAAAGAGGAAGTAAATTGGTATCTTCTCTTCAAGATAATGTTCAAGATGATCTTACACTTTTCACCTATTCACTTAGTTTATGTATATTTATCTTTTGGCTTTAATATTTAAAGGTTCATTTTATAAGATATATAATGTACTTAAAATTCTAAGAATCGAATATCAAAATAAGCATAAAACAATAGAGAAAATCCTAGAGGTTCCATCATAGTGTGGCCAGGAAAAGCCTCTCTTAGAGGTAACACTTAGAGGGAAGCCTCAAAAAGAGATAGAAGCATGCCTTGGGTTGTTGCAAGAAAGAATGTTCCAAGAACACAAGAGAGGGGGCAAAATGTGTAAAGATGCTATGGTGAGAACACTTTTGGCACCCTAAAGAAAAATAGAAGGCCAATGTCTCTAGAAGACCTAGTGTGTATGGAAAAAGTGTTAGGAGAAGAGCTTGCCAGTGTTTGACATTGCAGGGTCCTGTAGGCCAAATAACAGAGTTGGATTTTATTCTTAATATGATGAGAAGTCAGGCAAAAATCTCAATTAGGGGAGTGGCAAAATCTGACTTTTATTTCAAAAATATCATTTTGGCTACTGGGTAGGAAACAGTAGGAGACAAAAGGTAGGCTAGAAGCAGAGTGACTAGTCAGCTATGAGGCATTTCACTCAGCGTGACACAATTCCTTTTTGGAACTTAAACATGATAATTCTCAAATTGTATTTCCACTATCTTTCCTAAAGCACTTAAAATTGCTCATGACATTGCCCACGTTCTTATATGCCTGTTTGAAAATTAAAAGAGTATAATTGGATTGTTCACAACACAAAGGATAAATGTTTAAAGGAGGGATACCTTATTCTCCATGATGTGATTATTTCACATTGCAGCCTGTATCAAAACATCTCATGCAACCCATAAGTATATATACCTGGTAAATACCCACAAAAACTAAAAATTAACAAACTAAAAAATAATAATAAAATGGCTTACATTTGTTTTGCCTGTAAGAAATTAATTTTCCTGACTTTCCGTTTTACTTTATAAAATTTGTCAATGATAAAATTCCAATGTAAAAGCCAAAGTTTCTATGATGACTCAAACAAAATTGCACAAACTCTATGTCAATTATATGTCATTTACTTTGAATCATTTGTCACTTTAAAAATCTTTCATGTGCCGGGCACAGTGGCTCATGCCTGTAATCTCAGCACTTTGGGAGGCTGAGGCGGGTGGGATCACCTGAGGTCAGGAGTTCGAGACCAGTCTGGCCAACATGGAAAATCCCTGTCTCTCTCTACTAAAAATCCAAAAAGTAGCCAGGCATGGTGGCGTGAGCCTGTAATCCCAGCTACTTGGGAGGATGAAGCAGGAAAATCTCTTGACACCACGGGAGGTGGAGGTTGCGGTGAGCCGAACCTGCACCACTGCACTCCAGCCTGGGCAACAGAGTGAGACTCTGTTTCAATAAATAAAAAAATAAATAAAATAAAAATAAAAACCTTACATGAACTTGATATGCTCAAGAAAATAAACTTACTTTCAATTTTGATATCTCTATGTTAATCCTTCAGATATAAAGAGAACACTATGAAGTTATCAAGAATTTGTGATGATCAACCAGTAAAGGTTGGGCAGTCTTCTGGACTGAATTTGTCAGGCACCATAAAGGAACCAAGCACCCTCAGGTTGCAGCCCATGACCTCACCTGGTTCCAGTACCACTCTTTGGATGTGATTGGGTTCCTGCTGGCCTGTGTGGCAACTGTGATATTTACCATCATAAAATGTTGTATGTTTTATTTCTGGAAATTTGCTAGAACTGGAAAGAAGGGATAAAGAGATTAGCTGTATTTGAGTCTTGAAGCTGGGAAACCAGATAGATGGGACTTCTTCAGTTTATTCCAGCAAGAAAGGTTATGATGCGAAATTCCTTTCTTTCTGTGACAGAAAATCTGTTTAAAACTTACTTACGTTGTCAAATAAAAATTTGTTTTCATAGATTTAATACCTGTTTAACGGTTGGAAATACTTTTTGTCAAGAGGGAAAATATTGGCAAAATTATTAAATAGTATAAAGCCATACGAGCTGATATTTGAATTTGTCGAGCTTATATTGAAATTTGTTGCTCCCATTCACAGGTTCCGTGAAGTAATTTTTACAGAGTTTAAGTACATTTCACATATTTTACTTAAACACAAGAATATTAAGAAGTCCACTGACAATATTGGTACTGTTTTGCAAATACTCAGATTACTTGGCTTCACTTTGAGCAGGATTTTCATATTTTACTGTTGTTAAAGGAATTATTAAACAATTGAATTGTATTAAAAAACTCTCTCTTCCTTTTAATAATTTGAAATGAGTAGTGCTGCTTGGCCTTTATGGTGCATGCTGCTTCAGCATCAGTTTTTTCCCAAAACTTGTGGCAAAATGTTTATTATTTTAGAGCTTTCCTCATTTCCCCAGTAGAATATATGTGGAATTAGAAATATAGCTACTGCTACCTGCTTTCTACAGTAATATTGAACGATTTTACTAAGTCTTTGGTTCTATGAGCCAATTCAGGCTTTCCATGTGATATCAAAAAAATTAAGACATCTTTGTCCAAAAAAAAAAAAAAAAAAAATGGAGAAATGAGAGAGTGAGTGGTGAAGAGAACACCGGACTAAAAGTCAGGAGAGCTGGGGTCCAGTCCCAACCTTCTGCTGGGCCAATCTTTCACCCTGAGCCTAAGTTTACCTATTTTTTCTGGTCATTTAAAAATATTCATCGGTTGACTTTATTCTCGTATTTTAAATTATTTCAATAAATTTTAGGGAACACGTGGTGTTTTATTAGATGGACAATTTCTTCAGTTGTGATTTCTGAGACTTTGGCACACCTATCACCCAACCAGTGTATACAGCACCCAAAGTGTAGTCTTTTATCCCTCTTCCCGTTCCGACTTTTCCCGGAGTCCTGAGAGTCCATTATATTACTCTTAAGCCTTGGCGTTTTCATTGCTTAGCTCCCACTTACAAGTGAGAACATCCAATGTTTGGTTACCTAATCCTGAATTACTTCACTTAGAATAATGGTCTCCAACTCCATCCAGGTTGCCATTAATGGCATTATTTTGTTCCTTTTTATAGCTGAGTAGTATTCCAAGTGTGCCTGTGTGTGTGTGTGTGTGTGTGTGTATCACATTTTCTTTATTCACCCATTGGTTGATAGATATTTAGGTTTGTTTCATATTTTTACACTTGGGAATTGTAGTGCTGTAAAGATGTGTGTGCAAGAATCTTTGCATATAATGATTTCTTTTTTTCTGGGTAGATACCCAGTAGTAGGATATCTGGGTAAAAATGTAGATCTACTTTTAGTTCTTTAAGGAATCTCTATACTGTTTTCTATAGTGGTTGTGCTAGTTTACATTTCCACCAGCAGTGTAAAAGTGTTTCCTTTTACCACATCCATGACAATATTGTATTATTTGGGGTCTTTTTAATGATGTCCATTCTTACAGGAGGACAGTGGTATTGCATTGTGGTTTTGATTTGTATTTCCATGATAAGTAGTGATGTTGAGCATCTTTTTATGTTGTATGGACATTTGCATATTTTCTTTTGAGAACTGTCAATTCATGATCAGCCTACTTTTTAATGGTATTGTTTATTTTTCTCTTGTTAATTTGTTTGAATTGTTCATAAATTCTGAATATTACTCCTTCGTCAGGTGTATAGTTTGTGAATATTTTCTCCCGCTCTGTGAGTTGTCTGTTTACTCAGCTGATTATTTCTTTTGCTGTGCAGAAGGTTTTTAGTTTAATTAAGTCACATCTATTTATCTTTGTTTATGTTGCATTTGCTTTTGGGTTCTTGGTCATGAAGTCCTTGTTAAGCTAATGTCTAGAAGAGACTTTCTGATGTTATCTCCTAGAGTTTTTATTGTTTCAGGTGTTAGGTTTGATTTTTTCATTCATCTTAAGTAGATTTTTTTTAATAAGTCGAGAGATGTGGATTCAGTACCATTCTACTACATGTGCCTTGTCAATTATCCCAGCACCATTGGTTGAATAGGGTGTCCTTTCTCCACTTTATGTTTTTGTTTGCTTTGTCAAAGATCAGTTCGCTATAAGTATTTGGCTTTATTTCTGGATTCCCTATTCTGTTCCATTGGTCGACATACCTGTTTTTACACCAGTGCCATCCTGTTTCAGTAGCTAGAGCCTTGTAGTAGTTTGAAGTTGGGGAATGTGATACCTCCAGATTTGTTCTTTTTGCTTAGTCTTGCTTTGGCTATGCAGACTTCAATCTGAGAATCAAATCAAGAATTCAACCCTTTTCATGACAGTTGATTCAAAAAGAAAAAAAACAAAACAAAACATAAAATACTTAGAAATATACTCAAACAAGAAGGTGAAAGACCTCCACTAAGAAAACTACAAAATACTGTCAAAAAAATCATAGAAGACACAAACAAATGGAAACATCTCCCATGCTCATGGATGGGTAGAATCAATTTTATGAAAATGACCATACAGCCAAAAGCAATCTATGAATTCAGTGCAATTCTCATCAACATATCATCATCATTCTTAACAGAGCTAGGAAAAACAATCCTAAATTTCATATTGGTTTTATTCTCATTTTTGACCTTTCATAGCAAATGTAAGTTCTTAATTTTAGTTTGTGATAATATAGGAAATGCATTCTAAAGGGACTTAGTTAATTTTCAATCTTGCTAAACATATGTGCATATATACATGTCCATTTCTTTTGAAACAAGACAAAGCATCACTTTACTATCTAATAGGTATGTTGGGAAATTCAATGTGTTTATTGAAGACAGTTTGAAATAATATTATTCTACCTAACTATACTTTAAATGATCATGTCTAATTTTTTTCTCTTTTCCACAGTCTTTTCATCCTTCCCTCCTATAAATATAATATGGCAACACTAAATTTTTAGCATAACAAAAAGATATATATAAAGAATACAAAAAGTGTATACATTTTGTGGAAAATAGCTAAATTAAGCCATACACCTTTAATCTGCACATCAGTGAAGTACTTTATGATCAAAGTGGTCCAGATTGACAGAAACCCAGGTGTCTTTGTTAACCAGAAGTCTCATCATTAAACAAGTTTCCCAACAAATATTCTTGAGCCTAAGGTATTATTTAAATATATATCACTATATATGTGTGTGTGTGTGTGTGTGTGTATACACACATATATATCATTATATATAGATTGCTAAATATATAGATTTGTACTTGTATATGTATATATATGATTCACGTCATACACAGACACGCATACACTAAAACACTGATGTTAAAAAAATTATAGGAAGTGTTTACAACAGATTATTTTATACAAATCATCCAAGTATTGATACAGAAAAGCAGGAATAATAGGTGGCAAAGGTTAATAATGTTATTTTATCATTCTTATAAGCCTGAATTAATTCACATTAAACCTATTGTACAACACACTTAAAAGATGGGTATCTATTGTTTAGTAAGAACTGCAATCACCAACCAAAAAGGAGAAATATTCCAATATAAAACTTAATGTAAATATAAATGTGTACTTCAAAGTAAAAATTGCCAAAAACATATAAATGATTATAAAGTAACTGGTGCTCAGGAAAAGAGAAACAATGCCAATAAATTAATGCTATAGAGATTTGCAACCTATAAAAACCTGAAAAATCAATTTTGAGGGAGTATAATGCAAAATAATCTTCTAAAATAAAATGTCAATATACAGTTTGAAACTGAAGTTCTACATCTAGAAACCTGTCATGCAGAAATCCTTCCACATAAGCACATGTGTGAACAGAATATTTCCTCTAGCACTCCATTGGCTCCAGTCAATGAACACATATAGCTCCAACAAATGTATGAGTGTAGCCATTACAGAGAACAGTTTATTCCACTGCTAAATAGAAAAAGTAGTTTCCAGAAAAAAAAAGTCTTCCTTGCAATGAAATAACATAAAATACATGTAAACTTACACCAAAAAGAAAGAAAGAAAGAAAGAAATCTAGACGACCACACATAAATCCAAGGATGGGAATTTTAGATTTTTTCTACAGAATTCTGCAGTATTTAACTTTTTACAATATTTTCATGTGTTATTTATGAGGTTTAAAAATTAATTTGTAAAATAAACATAAAATCAATACAGAAACTTTGAAAAATTAACATCTCATTATTAATTCATTAGAGTTATTCAAAAAACTTGAATTGATCATGTTTCTCACATGCGATTTTATTCATTTGCAGCTTTTTTTAGAACACTTATTCCAGGTTTAAAATACCTATGGATACATAAAATACAATGTTTAAAAATTTGCAAAAACTGAAGATATCTAAATTCACAAAATTTTCATATTTTGTTCTTTTATTATTTTTAATATTTTATGAATCTTACAATAGCTTAACAACTTCTGCTGTCTTCTTCAAAAGTTCATATTGATTGTGATTTTGTGACAGGACTATAAACACTTTGACAATTATCCTGTCAAGTAACATCCCCTCCCTTCGAAGTCTGGCAGACCTTGTAGCTGTCTCAACAAAAACGATGTAGTGGAAATAATGCAGCTTAACTTTCAAAGTTCTGTTGGAAACACAACATATTCTCTCTCTCTTTTTGGATATTTTGTTTCCATGTTTCTTTTTCTCTCCACTCCTCCTTAACTCAATCTGTAGTCCCCATAATAAATGACAATTTGGCAGACAGACAAAAATACATGCCTAAGAAATCCTGGTAGCCCACGAGCACTCTTATCCCTTCAACTTGAATCATTAAGTATGTAAGCGAATGACCTTCAGATAATTATAGACCAAGGCACCATAGGAAAGTAGCTACATAAGAAACTCTGTGGAAGAAGCACATACCTTAGCCCAACCAACACCCCCAAACTCTGAAGGATGATAATAAAATTGTTACAGTTGTTTTAAGGCCTGACATTTGGAAACAATTTGTCATGCAATGATACATAACTGGAATAATAATTCTACATATTTTAAATTATACATTTGTAATAAAACTATAATTAATATATAGCTACATGAGTGGAAAATAGGGAATATTATATTTTGAAAATATCTGTACCCCAAATAGAAGAGTCAGCATAACATGGTGGTTAAGAGCTGGCACTCTGGATCCAGATGCCCTTGATTCAAGTCTCTGAGAAAGCACTACATGACGATGTGGGGCTGGACACGTTACTTGGGCTTTATTTGCTTCAACTTCCTCACCAATGAAATGGCAGTGGTGGTCACAGTATTATCAACCTCATGGGGTTGATGACAGCATGAATTCATTAATATTTCAAAGCACCAAAAACAATTGTATATACAGCACAGTAAAATGTTTTGGAACACTGAATTGGCAAGGTTTTTAAATATCACACCAGGAGCAGAAGCAACCAAAATAAAATTGATAAACTGGGTTTCATCAAAGTTAAGATTTTCACCCATCAAAGAACACCAACAATAAAGTCAACAGAGAAACCAGAGTTTGTGAAAGGACACAAAGACACAAAAATGCGTACCCGCTCCCCCGCTACACCCTATTGCTAAACCCTTTGTTCTGCTCTCTAATCTCTGCACGTACCAGAGATTTAGTAAGTTCTGTAAGTACCTGTTTTTCCTCCTGAGGCCGGGTCACAAGACGTGTTTAAGTAAGATACACTCATGCTGCCATAAACCGGTTGTGCAACCTGACGCAATATAATTAACTGCCTTTGTGTAAAACTGCTCTCCCGCCTCAAGGGTTGAACCGAAATATCGGAAATGGCGGGAACCAATCATAGTTAGCCAAATCGCCTTGTTCAAACACTAGCCAATCATACATCTGATTTGTATAATGATTCTATGCCCACTTTTCTTAGACTATATAACACTGTTCGAGCTCTCCTGCCCGTCTCGTTTCACGAGCGAGTGAGAGTTCCAGGTTCGAACCTGTAATAAAGATCCTTGCTGCTTAGCTTTGACTCTGGACTCTGGTGGTCTTCTTCGGGGAATAAACGGTCTGGGCATAACATTTGAAGTATATATTTGCAAGTTACATACCTGATAAGTGACTTATATAAAAAATACATAAAGAAAGCTTACAGCTCAATGTTAAAATGACAAATAACCTAATCAAAAAATGTTTAAAAGATATAAACAGGAATTTTACCAGGGAATATGTAAACATCCAATAAGAACATGAAAAAATGTTTTATGTTAGATTACATAGTAGCGAGAAATACACAACGTCTTCCCAATAACAAGTAATTTTTCCTTTGTGCTCATAATCAGGTAAATAAATCCTCATGACTAAACAGAAAAGCTACCTGGAATAAATACAAGTTATTTAGCAGAACTATAAAACTATAACATTAAAGATATGTAAATAAATAACACTAGTCTTCCTAAGAATCCATACTAGTGATTAAAGTATTATAAATGAAGAGTCTGGTTTCCATATTTTTTAACAGTATCTTTCTCCACTACTGTGCAAAGATGCTATTTTAATTCTTATTATATGTACTAAGTCAAATACACACACACGCACACTTGCATGACTAAGCATTAATAATAGAGGAAATGTATCTTGTGGCACATACCTCCTTCCAAAGGAACTGAGTGATGAGGTTTGTTTAAAAAACTGGCACTACTGAAAACAGTGTGGAGGCTTCTCAAAAAAATTAACATAAGATTACCATGTGATACAGCAATCCCTCTTCTGGATATTTATCCATAACAATTAAATCAGGATCTCAAAGAGATATTTGCACATCCATATTCATAACAGCACTATTATAAAAGCTCAGACCTTGAAGCAATCCCAGCATCTATCCAAGCAAAATGTAGGACCAATCGGGTCTGATTGGTCTAAAATGAAAGGAAAGGTGAATGTGCTGTGTCATAACCCTGAGGGAATGGGAGGAAAAGCATCCAAACCCACCCCATTGGAATGCATGTTAAAGAACTTTAAGAAAGGCTTTGCAGGGGGTTAGGAAGTCAAGTTAACTCATCGAATGCTGAGAGCTCTCTGTGAATTAGAATAGCCCTCTTTTGGTGTTGGCTGGCCGGCCCAATGTACTACAGATAGGGAGACCATTGGCCATGTGTTTAAGGTGGTGACCAGAGTCGGAGGACAGTCATGGCGTTCAGACCATATTTCCTTATACTAACTCATGGCCGAATGCAGCCCTGTTTAGCAGCTTATTGCGGAATGCTCGCAGTGGAGCAGAGAAATCAGCTGCACTGGCAGCTACAAAGACGAAGTGAAAGCTTCACCTGTAAACACAGAGTTAAAGAGAAAGTCATAGGAGCTTGTAGCAGGAGCTGAGTGGAGAGTGAAAGCTTCTCTGGCAAACACGGAGACAGAAAGAAAGCCGCAGGAAAAACCGGTTTTGCAAGAACCACTGGAGGCAAAAGAGACCCCTCCTCCATATGTTCCAATCTACCCCCCTTTACCCAGAGTTACTGACTCTGAGGAGTCAAGCTCAAAGGGATACATGCCCCCAGTCTCTGCTGAGATGGAAAAATCTGAGCGCTCGCTCCAGGAAGTTAAGGTGAAATGCTAGATAATCAAGCAAGCTGTCTCCAGTCAGGTCGTGTTCCGGCTATGCAAATACGTCCTTGGGAAACAAGAGGACCCCCATAGGATCCAAATGAGGCAGCCCAACGACAGCAGCTGCCCAGATACCAAGAGGAACCCCTGCAAAGTTTAAGTGAAGGCAATCAATTTATGGAAAATCTCAGAGGTGCTTCAGGGCGCAGCTGAAAGCCCCAGTCAGTTTTATAAAAGATTTAGTGAGGCCAGCGCATGGTGAACAAGGCATTTGTATAGCAGGCCCAGGGGAATATCAGGCGAAAATTGCAGAAAGTGGAAGGTTGTGCAGGCATGAATGCTACTCAGCTAACTGAAGTGGCCACAGTTGTACATTAACCGAGATCAGGAGGCAAAGAAGGAGGCTCATTGAAGGCTTAAGAAAAAGGCTGATTTGCTGGCAGCAGCCCTCACAGGGAGGGAAGCTGGCTTGGCAAGGGGTCGTGATGTGGGCACAGACGTGGGCGGGGAAGAGGCCAGTATGGACAGGGATTTGAGAGCCCACCGAGGCTGGAAAGAGATCAGTGTGCCTGGTGCAAAAGACAAGAACACTGGAAGGATGAGTGCCCAGGGAATAATATCAAGGAGAAGGGTCAGGGCCATGGTAGAGTAAGGCCACCAGTTGGGGACTGCCACACCCAGGAGAAATCAGACACTGATCTGATCAGACTGGATATGAGGACTAGGACAGACCAGGTTGCTTCACTTTGGGCCCGGAGGAGCCCACATCAGATTAGAAGAGAGAGGTCAGCCAATGGACTTTACGGTAGACACCAGAGGTAAACACTCAGTAGTGACCCAACCTATAGGGCCACTATCCAAGAACTGTGCAACTATTGTAGGAGGCACTGGAGTCTCTGAAAAGAGGCCCACCTGTTGGTCAAAGAGGTGTGTTATAGGAGGATGAGAAGTCCAACACGAATTCCTATACCTCCCAACTTTTTCAGTTTCTTTGCTGGGAAGAGACCCCTTTCAAAAACTGCAGGCACAGACTATATTTTGGACAAAAGGGAATGTAACTTTATACCTACCTTGCCCAGAGACTATAATGTTAACCCTTACTGTTCTGTAAGCTGAAGAATAGAGAGTATATGTAAAAAGGACTCTGGAACCAGCAGTAAATGAATTGCATGGGTTGCTTACTAAAATTCCTGGAGTTTGGGCTGAAGTATGCCACCTGGACTGGCTGTAAGTCAGGCACCAGTGGTGGTAGGGTTAAAACTGGGAGCACCTCTGGTTCTGGTCCGACAGTACCCGGTACTCCCCAAGATCCTACGGGGTGTCCGCAAACACTTAGAGCGGCTTCATAAGAATGGAATCATAGTCAAATGGCAGTCACCATGGAACACCCCTCTCTTGCCAGGGCGGAAGCCATCTGGCGAATATAGACCAGTACAGAATTTGTGTGTGGAAAATCAGGCAATGGTGACCATCCACCCAGTGGTGCCAAACCCATCTACTTTAATGGGACATATTCCAGCAAGGGCCACTGGGTTTACAGTCCTAAATTTAAAGGGCACATTTTTCTGTCTCTGGCTTGCACTAATCAGTCTATTTTTGCTTTTCAATGAGATGAATCACAGTACACTTGGACAAGACTCCCACAAGGATTTAATAACTCTCCTGCAATCTTTGAAGAGGCACTGGCCTCAGACCTTAAAAGCATACACCCCACCGAATAGTGACTGTGTCTTGCTCCAGTATATTGATGATCTTCTTCTAGCAGTCCCAACCCGAGAAGACTGCTTCCAAGGGACCCAAGATCTCCTGCACCTGCTATGGAAGGGAGGATATAAAGTGTCAGGGAAAAAGGCTGAAATCTGCCTAAAAGTGACCAGTATTTAGGCTTCTATATAAGCCAAAGGAAAAGATGGCTCGGTAGCAAATGGAAGCAGGCTGTTTATATACTTTCTACTCCAATCACCTGGTGACAAGAGCGTTCCTATGGGCAGCAGGGTTCTGCTGCATCTGGATCCCAAATTTCTTGCTTATGGCTAAGCCATTATATGAAGCCAAAAAGACAGGAAAAAGGAGCCCTTCCTCTGAGAGGCCGACCAGGAGAAGGCATTTAAGGAAATCAAACAAGCTTTGACTCACGCTCCAGCTTTAGGACTGCCAGATCTAACTAAGCCTTTCTTTTTATATGTCCATGAGCAAAAGAGAATGGCCATAAGAGTTCTAACTCAAGCCATAGGGTCATGACGTCACCCGGTGGCACAATTATCCAGGCAATTGAATTCTGTGGCACTTGGATGGCCTCCTTGTTTTAAGGCACTAGCTGTCACTGCTTTGCTGGCACAGGAAGCTAATAAACTGACTTTAATACAGCAACTGACAATCCAGTTACCATACTCAGTTATAACTTTGACCGACCAAAGGGGGCAGCATTGGTTATCAAATCCGAGAATAACTCAATAAAAAGGGCTCCTATGTGAAAATCCCTGCATAAATTTAGAAACTGTGAATACCCTAAACCCAGCTACCTTGCTCCCCATTGAATCAATGTCAGGAAGCCCCCTTCATTGCTGAGTGGATGTGGTAGATGAAGTGTTCTCAAGCCAGAGAGATTTGACAGACCGGCCCCTCGGAGACCTGGACATTGAATATGTTACTGATGGGAGCAGCTTCATACTAGAGGAGTTTGCCACACTGAGTATGCAGTGGTGACTTGGGACTCAGTAGTAGAGCCACAGTCTTTGTCTACAGGAACTTCCTCTCAGAAAGCAGAGGTCTTATAGCAGCAAATATTTACATAGAGTCTAAATATGCTTTAGCCACTTTGCATGTTCATGGGGCTACTTACAAAGAAAAAGGACTCTTAACTCCTGGAGGTAAAGAAATAAAGTACAATGAAGAAATTCTATGGCTCTTAGATGTGGTATGGACTCCCAAACACGTAGCAGTAATGCAATGTAGACAAAACGCAGGAACATTAGAGGCTAAAGGACACAGGAAAGCAGACAAAGAGGCAAAGCAAGCTGCAATGGCGACTCCACCTTCTAAAAAAGAAGCCTTAGCTATGCCCCCTCCTCCCGGAAATTGGGGTCCAGGGACCCCCAACCTACATTCCAAATAAAAGGGTTTGGTTTGCCCAGGAAAATGGGAATTACACTGAAGGAGGATGGTGGAAATTCTCCAATATGAGGTTAGCCATACCTGAAATGTTGGCCCCCAGATTTGTAAAACAGTTCCACCAAGGAACTCACAGGAGAAAAATGGCACTAGAGACATGATTAGGGCATCATTTCTATGTGCTATGGCTCACCACTATTACTTGAGCCATTTGTAAACAGTGTTTAACTTGTGCTCACAACAACTCCCAAAAAGGGCCCACTCAGCCCCCGGGAATTCAGGAAACAGGAGCCGTGCCCTGGGAAAACCTGCTTATGGACTTCATCGAATTGCCCCGAGCAGGGGGCTATTGGTACATGTTGGTACTTGTCTGTAGCTTTTCAGGATGGCTCAAGACCTTCCCCACCCAGACAGAGAAAGCATGAGAGGTGACCAAGGTGTTGTTAAGAGACATTATTCCCAGATTTGAACTGCCCCCAACTTTGGGGTCAGATAATGGACCAGCATTTGTGGCTGAAATAGTTCAGGATTACCTTGACTATCAAAAATAAAATGGAAGTTGCACACAGCCTGCCAGCCTCAGAACTCAGGAAGGATGGAGAGCATGAATCAGACACTCAAGCAGCTGCTGAAGAAATTTTGTCAGAAAACTCATCTGAGGCGGGACCAGGTCTTGCCCATGGTCCTTCTCTGAGTCAGGTGCACCCCCACGAAACAAACCACACTGGGGATTTGCCCTGTGAGATTTTGTTCGGCCGGCCACCCCCAATCATAAGTCAGATTAAAGGTAATCTCCATAAGCTACAAAAACTAACTTAAAGGAGGCAAATGCAGGCTTTAGGTATGGTCATGAAAAAAGTCTGGAAGCTTGAGAAAAGAGCAAGCCCTGCTCTAGTCACACCAAGAGTTGACTAGTCTATGTATGGCCAAAGCTTGAGGAATCATCATCAAATGAGTAAATGTGGCCAGAAATCTTAGGCCCACTAATCTTCTTTGTATTTTTCATTATATTGCTCTTGTGCTATTGCTTTAACCAAATACCTACGTGACTTTACTGCCAATGCAGGCCATAAGAATGCTACCGTTTGCTTTGTTGTGCTGATCCCCATATCTGTGCTAGAAGGAGGAGGACCCATATTAGGATGCCCTCACTCCATGCACACTCCACGGATAAGAAACACAGTAGTTAAGACTTTATTGTACCATACATATGATAGGTACCTAGACACAAGATAGGTCAGGGGATACTGTACCCCTATTTACATGCTTAATCACATCATAAGATTACAGGCAGTATTAGACTTGCTGGCCCATCACACCACAGAAATAAGGAACACCATCTATTAGAATAGACTGGCTTCAGACTACCTCCTAGCCCAGAAAGAAGGAGTATGTGGAAAGTTGAGCCTGATGAATTGCTGCCTAGAAATTAATCATAACAGGAAAGCCATCGTAGAAATAACTGCAAGGATGTGGAAGAGAGCTCACGTCCCAGTTCAGACCTGGAACTCGGATGGTCTCCAGATTCCCTCTTAGAAGGTTGGTTTTCATTCTTTGGTGGTTTTAATACATAAGGGAGGGTGTTGGCTGTATTAAAACGTTGCCTAATGCTCCCTTGCCTTTTACCCTTCCTCATCAGAAGCATCCAATCAACCATAGAATCCATAGTTAACAGAACCACCTCCACTCGACTGATGGCTCTAAACAAGTATCAACCCATACTAAACAGGGAAGAACTGACTTGTAATGAGGAACCAAAAGATAGTGATGCCTTCCATTAAATTCCATTACAGGAGGCATCAAAGGGGGAGATAAGGTGGGAAATAAGGAAGGAAGGAAGGAAGGAAGGAAGGAAGGAAGGAAGGAAGGAAGGGAGCGAGGGAGGGAGGGAGGGAGGGAGAGAGAGAGAGAAAGGAAGGAAAGAAGAAAGGAAGGAAGGAAGGAAGAAAGAAAGAAAGAAAGAAAGAAAGAAAGAAAGAAAGAAAGAAAGAAAGAAAGAAAGAAAGAAAGAAAGAAAGAAAGAAAGAAAGAAAGAAATTAAAAAGAGAAATAAGCTTTCCTGTATTAGACCAACTTGTCCCAGAGGCAGCAATGGGTGAAGTTCAGACCCAGAGAAAGTCTTGGTAATGCTATCTAAAAAGCCAGGATACACACCAAAAAAATGTGGTCCAGAGACTCTCCCAGCACTCCTTCAACATAGGGAGAAAAAAACAAATTGTCCTCTGTTTTATGGTATGAGTTTATAGATTTTTGTTCTCTGTAACTAGCAGCTTCAAGTATCCTGTTTTGTCTAAATATACAGTGAAGGTCACGACAAGCCTGAGCAGGCCTGAACTACAGCTGTCTGGACACCATATTGAAGATTAGAAGGTATACCAGTGCAAGGCTGTTTTGAGCAAAACCTAGATAACAGACATCTAGTTTGCACAGCAACAGTCATGGGTTATCCTGACTTATGAGCTGTCACAATTTGATCAATTATTCTCCCTCTGTATCCCTGCTTTTGCTCCACTGTAAGCCTGCATCAGGTTAGCCCACCCCTTTTGGAAAGTATGTATAAAAGTCAAGTGCTGTCTTTATTGGGGTCCCAATCTTTGGACGTTAAGTCCGCTGAGTGTGACTGAGTGCACTCAATAAAGATATCCTCTTGTATACATCCCAAGGTCTCTCTCTGGTCCTCCTGATTCCCACAAAAAGATATCAGTTTAAGAACAACATACATGACAGATGATAAAATAGCACAAAGAGTGTTGTTGATTAATAATACTTTGCCATTAACATTGCGATTAGAAAAAAAATACATAAATAGGAGGTGCAGTGTGGCATTTTGTTATTATCATGATAGTGGAGGCATGTAACAGATATCACCAAATCCTGCTCTGCCATTCAATTCTATAACTTATAGGATTCCTAAGTGTCCTGTACATACTACAAATGTTATCAGAAAGGAGTTATACTTTATGTGTTACTTCACTAGCACAATAACAATAAGTAGGTTTGAAAAAAAAAATGGAAATGTATCATGGAGTTTCAGCTTTCCATGTTATCTGGGCCTCTTTACTTAACGTAATTTTGAAATAGGTCTATTCAGTGTATTGTTCAGAGGGCTATTAAGAGAAAGGAAGCTCAAACTCATCCACCCCGAGTCTAGGTACCCACTTAGCCACGTAGATTTGGAGAAACAGAAAAACCAAACTGCCTTGGTGGACTGGACTTGGCCAATATCTGATAGGAAGATGTAATAAAAAAGAGGGGGATCAAATCCTGCCCTTAAGGTAGACAGAATCTGTCAATGCTGTAGAGTATACCGTCAAAGAGTTAACAGTCAGCAGAACAAAATTTAGCATCATCAAAATTTTAGAAGTTTTTTAACAGCCCCATTATTTATAAACTGCCAATCAGTATTTTTACATTTAAAGAATTTGCAGTGGTAGTAAATGTGATAATATTCTCGATATATGTGAAAAATATCACTTACAATTTTTTATTGGAAGAAACGCTTAATAATTTGTAATCAGAAACAAATTATATGTACTTTCTAAGTAGATTAATGGATCTCTCATACATAGATGATGACATAGATTTGTATTTTTAGTAAATTATCAAATATAAGACTCTAATTTGTGGAAGAAGTGAATATAAGTAAACTCCCTCCCATTTCATTTTTTTATAAATGAAAAGATTAGCATTAAATTTGTAAGATGAATGTGTATGTACTAAATACATTAATAAAATAAGTGTAGACCATTAGTAGTAACTTTTTACTCTTCTTTATACTAGGATTATGTCTGCCTAACAATTACTTAAATATTTGAAGTTTTAATTAATTCTCACAGTTCTCTAAGTCACTATAAATGAAACCTCATGATTGCATTTAACTTGACAATATAAAAATTAGTCAAGATAATATAGTTGTTCTATTTACTTCAGTCTTCTAATAGTTCTCGTTACTTAACTTGTCCTCATTTCCTTATTAGCCATACGGAAGGCATTTGACTAGGAGATCTCAATCTTTTTAGAATTCTAACAGACATGCTATAATTTGAATTTTACTCATAGAACTAGGTGCATTCATTTTTAAAACTTTTAAGTTCAGGGGTACATGTTCCAGTTTGTTACATATGTAAACTTGTGTCATGGGAGTTTGTTTGACAGATTATTTCATCACAAAGGCATTAACATTAGTACCCATTAGTGATTTTTTCTGCTCCTCTCCTTCATCCCACCCTCCACCCTCTGCAAGGCCTCAGTGTGTGTTGTTGCCCTCTATGTGTCCACGTGTTCTCATCATTAGGCTCCCTTATCTATACAGTTCTAGGGAAATTTAATCACAGGAAATCAGATACCTTAGTACCAATATTCAACAATATAGTGGGTATTCCAGAATCACCTTCTCAGTAAGACTCTGAGGATCAAATATTGAAAACTTGGGTGACAGCATGTGAGGATGAAAATGGTTCAACAGAAGACACGCTGTTGAAATAATAATTGATTCACCATTTATCATTTAAAAAGTCAAAAACAAAATCTGACTTCTTTACATGTATCTTCCAGTCCTAGGAAAAATATAATAAACTAAAAGGGGTTAACATTTTATTATGCACAGTCACATTCTTTATGGCCAGAAACAAACTATTTATTTCAAGTGTAGTTACCTTTCACAAAATTGTTTTTCAATAATTTTCTGGGTTGTCTGTCTCCTAATTCAATCATCATATCTACTCTTTCTCCTAATGTATAGATGTCACAAATGCAACAGAAAAATGACAGCTCTTCTTTCATTACCAGTTGCTTCATTTTCTATGAGAGTAAATCCCCTATCTTTATCATGGAGTGGTGGTAATACATTTCATGATGGAGTGTGGCCTGTCCTTCCTCTATCCAAGGACCACCACCACTCCACTCCCTGCTGCAGTAGATACTGTGCCCTATCAAACTCAGTGACTTCATCATTTCTCTAGGAGAACAAGTTCTGGCATGCATGCTGCTTCATTTTTGGGGGAGGGTGGTAATGAGAAATGGGTGATACACAATTATCTTTATACACAGTGTTCTCTATTTGTGCATGTGACAATCTTGTATTAATTCTTCAAGTCTCAAGTCACATACCATGTCTTAATGTGTAGCCTTTACTTACTCCCCCAGAGGACTTGGTGCTTCTTCCTTTGTGATCTGAAACCGATTTTAATGCAGTTTTACTGTTACAATAATTTGGGATCTAGAGAACAATGCCTGTTTCATTGACTCATATTGTACATTGCTCATTTTAGTTCTAAGACTTATAATGCATACTTTTTCAAAAAATCATCTAATCTTAGGTCATCCACAAACTAAAGCATTTATAACTCATGATGGATCCAGTGGAATGTATGAGAGAATCTACCATGGAATCCCTACGGTGGGCCTTCCTTTATTGCAGATCAACCTGATAATTTTGCTCACATGAAGGCTAAAGGGAAGCTGTTAGATTGGACTCAAAAACAATGTAAATTACAGATTTGCTCAATGCATTAAAAGCAGTCATTAATGACCCCACACAAATGTAATTTTTTTAACTTCATAGCGTGTATCCATACTTTCTCACATGAAGGCCAAAGGAGCTGCAGTGACTCTGAACATGAACACAGTGCTGAGTACATATAGTTTTTGCAACACCTAAAGGCCATGATCAATACATTATTGTATCACAATATTTTTTGTTTGTTTGTTTGGTTTAGTGAAAACATTTGTCAGAGGTTTTAGGATAGTGCATAAGTTCTAAAAGAGCCAAAAAGCAAAATAAGAGGAATTGCTAAAAATGATAACAGAAGGATTATAAGGAAGATTGAGGACAAAGTTGAAGCAGAAAGCCATAAATACTATTACAGTACTGACTAATTTTCAGCTCACTTATGTTGTCTTTCAGCATGAGAACTCATCAAATGCTCATTTTAAAATATTTTTCTATGTATATTGAAGGTATACAAAATGATATTATGGAATTAAAATACATATTTAAAAAGTTATCATAATAAAGCAAATAAACGTATTCATGATCTCATATTAGTTATTCATTTCTTTTGTTTTTAAAGCTTTCCTAAGATGATTTATTTTCAGAAATCAGCTTGACATAATCAATCTGTAATTCCCATTATATTTAATGTTTTACAGATTTTTACACTACATTTTGATCCCATCATTGATAATTTGTAAACAAGTAGAGCTTTCAAATTTGCCTTTTAAAAATGATTGAAAAAAGGAGATATTAGTATAAATGTAGCCATTTCTTTGTTCTCACAGTGGTGGTTGATTTGCTTATATTTGGAAGAAATATGAAATCAAAAAATAGTTGGCTTGAAAGAGATAAGTTGGAATATTTCTGTTTAACAGCCAAATTGTATGAAACCAGAAATATGTGATTTAAAAATTATTTCAGCACATTAATTTCAGTTATGCTATTACTATTATATTAGTAATAGCAATAATTTTTAATAAACATAGCACAGGTATTGAAAAATGAAGATAATTTTTAATTAGTTGATACATACTGAATGTGTGTGACACACATTGTATTGGTTCTTTGTATTATATAACCCAATTGTATGAAAAAAATGTATCAGAATTAGTGCCCTCTTCTGAAAAACACAGTTCCCCCCACTGTGTTTTTAAATAACAAGGAGAGAAGTTACTTCCATTGCTATTGCTACAGTGCCATGCTTTAGCACTTTTTGGTTTTGACTTGGTAAGCGATGTACTTACATGCATCCTTACTCTTTGTCTATTAGTCCATAATTATTTCAACACTAGAAATAAACGGAACCACAGCACCTCAAAGTAAAATATTGAAAGCCACTTAGACTCTAAAATCCCAATACAAGAAAAAGAGTAATAAGAGTGAACATTTATTGACAATCACTTTATGATGAGAATAATTCTACCAAGTATTCTGAGAATCATTACTTGACGACTCACGATAATCAGGCAAGAAAGATACAATTCTTATTCATTCAATTTAACAATAAAAAAACTTGGAATAGATAACATTTTTTTTAAAAAGGACCAGTAGATAGCAGGTTAGGATTCAACCTAAGACCATCCACTTTCAAACTTTTAACCATGAATCCACTGATGTAATGTTAATACCAACTCTTGGTCAGTGCCAACTTCTTACGAGTTTTTCCCTGACATGAACCTGACGTCGTCAGATTTGTCTGTCATCTCTAGACTTTGATATTATTTTGAAACTTGTACTTCAGGTCCATTAAATGTTTTTAACTAGATAATTCAATTTCTGTACTCTCAAATGATTTTTTTTTAACCCTTTGAACATACCTGTTTTCAATTTCTAGGCTACAAATAATTGTTCTCTCTTAAATTATCCCTTCTCATCTTGAAATCTTATGGATGAAATAAATTCTAGTCCATAAACCAAAATCTCTATAACCACCATGAAATAAAATATTTTATTTTTCATCCACTTTTATGTGGCACTCATTTTTAACATCTACACAAAAATTTCACATATTTATCTTTTCTGGTTCATTATATAAGTTGATGTCTATTTGATTTTCCATTAACAGTAAAAAGAATGTGATGTAGTTATCAATCATTTATTATGATCAGTCTCTGAAGCCCTTGGACCAAAAACTCTCCAGGACTGAGTTTGTCATGCACCGCAATGGAGCCAAGTACCTGCTGCCACCTACCCACAACCTCACCTGGTTGCAGTACTGCTCTATGGATGTGCTGGCCTACATGGCAATTGTTACTCTCTTTGTCATAATATGTTGCTTGATTACCAACTGTTTGTTAAGGCAAGATAGGAAGAAAAGAGAGTAGATCTCTTTGAGATCTAAGGCAGGCAGGCATGATGCAGAAAATCATGCCATTTAATGCCACCACTATGTATCAAGGTATGGACTAAATTCTTTACTGCATTTTACAAGACCTGTGCCTTCTTGATTTGTTTGAAATGTTTAGTCTTTGTTAAACATTAAGCAATGTACAAAGTTAATTTCAGAAAACCTGTAATAATTCACTTTTAATGCTTATCTATGTATATTTTTAAACTGAAAATAAAATGAGATTCACTAGAAATTCAGTCTGTTTACTTGAGAAGGCTAGAAAAACTAACTATATTTAGCATTTTAAGAAATCTTTTATTTTATTTATATATTTATAGAATGTATAATAAATTCATATATTTTAAATATTATACTTTTTATAATGTATAATAAATATATTTATTTATTGTATTTTTATTGTTTTATTTCAAGTTCAGAAGTATATGTGCAGGATGTGCATGTTTGTTGCGTAAGTAAAGAACCCTCTTCTATATAAACAAATGCAATTATATGCAATGTTTGTGCCTGTCAAAAAAAAGAAAAATTGAGCAAGATCCTTGTTAAAAATTGCAAGACAAATTTTATTTTGACTACTGAAGTAGGGGTTAGAGACCGCAGTATGAACTGAGTTCAACTCCAACTAAGACAAAGGTTAACTGAGACTTTTAAAGAAAATCTGTTTATGAATAAAATGGGAGTATGAGGAAATAAAAATAAGGGAACCAAAAAGAGAGTAGTGGGCTATATGGAAATAGAAAATTACATAAAAATTAAGTGTAAAATGATTGATAATTAGACAACCTGAGTTAGACTGGGTAATTTTACAGTTTGACAGGATCACATTTTACTGAGCAAAGCCTCAGCATCAAGGCCAGGGTCACCTTCCAGGACAAATCCATTACATAGCACACATACAAGCTGGAGTAAACTTGGCCAACTCTCTTAGCATACTGTTTAGGCAAGTTTTTGTGTTAAATGGGTGTTTCCAATTAATATCGTTCATGAAATACAAAATATTTTCTCATGAAAATTTTCTATATTTCAAAACTCTAGATGGTCATAACTGGCTTTCTACGTAAAACTATGCAACCTGGTAAAATCTTTGGTTAGAAAGACTGAAGATATTTTCCATATGAGACCTTGAATATGCTTGAGTTACTATTTTTGCTTTAGTACTGACAATTTGAAATTGGATAGTAATACACAAAAGAAAAGGAGAGGCTAATTCCTTTTAGTTAGGAATTATAGATATGGTCCAGCAAGTTTAGTCCAGTCCCTCTGGATTATAATGTTACATGATTTCTCTCCTGCAATAAGATCTCACATTTCTTGCCCTCACCTTGTCAAGTATGATATTTCCTACTACTTTAATACATGGAATACTGAGGATATACAAACCAGAAATGTATATAATTATTTTAGTTATTCTCTTCTCATAACATATCAAAAACTAAATTGTAGGTGGAATAAAGAGCCAAATATCACGTGCAACAATTTTTAAAGTCTATGCTGGAGAAAACGTAGTAAATGGCAAAAAGCTCTCCA
Organism: Theropithecus gelada; assembly: GCF_003255815.1. Lineage (NCBI taxonomy): Eukaryota > Metazoa > Chordata > Mammalia > Primates > Cercopithecidae > Theropithecus > Theropithecus gelada. The sequence goes on from NC_037672.1 coordinate 73,128,240, forward strand.
ATACCTACATTCAAATATTGCTCATTACAGCCTTTGGACTGAGAACAAGTTTTGCAAAACAAATAACAGAGAAGAAGAGAACCAACTTAAGAGCAGTTCTTCTGTCTGACAAGAGTTGTGTCTAAAACAGTTGAAAGAAAGAGAGGCATAATGATTATTTCTGACACATGAAATAGATTTTACAGTACTTTTCTCTAGGAGAAAATGTTGTAGCAATAATTGGTAATAAAATGAATTCTAGAAAAGAAATATACACTAAGTATTTTACTTTATTAAACTTTGAATATATCGTCATGTCACTAGAAAAAAAAATAGCAAAATACAAGAAAAAAAGTGTAATGTATTAGTGCTATTATAGAAATGTCTTCTTTATAAAAGGGGAAACCTTATAGATAAATATTAGCCTGGGGAAATAATGTTACTCAACGTGTACTACACAAACTAAATTTTAGTCTATTTATATTTTTTTAATGAAACAACTTCTGAAAATGCATCAAGGAACTTGCCAAAATAGATCTTCTTTCTAATTCATAGACCATATAGCCAGATACAGAAATCTTTGTCTATTCATGAGTTATCAAAGAATACTTTCATTTGTTTTCATATTGAGACAACTTTTCACATAAAATAATATGTACACATATAGTTAGGAATGTATGTGAATATGAAGGTTTACTTGATAGAGACTCATAAAATCACATAGTATATGAAATTCCAAAAATTTCAATATTTTGCATGTGTCTGTTTCTTTGAGATTGATTCTAAAAGCTTTTAAATATCTCAGGAGTTGGCCGGGCGCGGTGGCTCAAGCCTGTAATCCCAGCACTTTGGGAGGCCCAGGCGGGTGGATCACGAGGTCAGGAGATCGAGACCATCCTGGCTAACATGGTGAAACCCCGTCTCTACTAAAAATACAAAAAACTAGCCGGGCGTGGTGGCGGGCGCCTGTAGTCCCAGCTACTCGGAGGCTGAGGCGGGAGAATGGCGTGAACCCGGGAGGCGGAGCTTGCAGTGAGCCGAGATCGCGCCACTGCACTCCAGCCTGGGCGACACAGCGAGACTCCGTCTCAAAAAAAAAAAAAAAAAAAAAAATCTCAGGAGTTAACAAAATTTAAACACAGAAACTCTAGTCGTCAGGAATCACTGAATTGAAATAACATTCTTCATCTCGTGATAATCTTTTTCTATAAAATTTTGAATATGCTGCTTAAAGACTGGAATATGAAACACCACAGAAGTTGAAGGCAAAAATAACATAATTTTGATTTTAATGGTGAAAGTAACATATGAAGCTGATTCTATCTATGTCAAGGACAAACGGTTTACGTAGTTTTCTGAATTAATATCTATGCAGAAGGCAATGTTTCTTAAAAGATAAAACAAATGTGCTAATTAGAAGTTTCCTTCTTATATTCTTTAAGTATATTCTTTAATAGACTTAAATATATTCTTTAACATACAAATTCTTAAAATCCAATAATAATTGTAAAAATTACTGAATAACAGTAAAGAGTAGGGTCTTAGAAGGGATGTGTCTTCCAGCATCTAACACCTCACAACCGCTCCAGTGTTCTCTATTGAAGAAGCTTAACATTCAACTAGCTGGCAAAGGAGGAATGTTTACAGGATTCAGATTCAGTATCATAAAGTTATATTAGCACCCAGGGGACAACAAACTGAAAACTTCTAAAGCATAAATTTTCAAATTTTTCATTTGCTATCATTCTGAAAGTTGTGTTCGTTCTGACATTGAATCTTGGAAAAATTTGGTTGAGTAGGAGGCATGGCTTTCTTTTGAAAATAACATTATTGAAAGTGGGGACATGTAAAGGTTCTGAGAAAGATGACGTAGAGTTGGCCCACTGGGTTCACCACCTGCCTGGTGGTCACTTCCCTAATGTCCAAATGTATAATAAGAATTGACATACTAGCAAGTTGGATTTTTTATTTCAGTAGTAGCTAACTCAGACTTGGTTAGAGGAAGTTTTGTTGTGCTGGACCCATGCATACCCTTAGCCTATCACCACTCTATTCATAGTCCCAACAAATCAACACTGGAGTAGCCAGGTATTTGGTGCTTTACCTATAATGGATATTAACCGTCACCAATTCAAAGCATATCAAGATGTCTCATTGATTTCATTGCAAGTTCCTAATTATTAGTCTGATTAATCACTTTTTGGGTTTATGATCCAGTGAGAATTTCATTCATGTACTGCATTGATTTTGTCAAGTGACATTTTTCTATCGATTCGTCTTTGGTATAGAGACTTTATTTAAGGATGAATTTGTTCTTCATAAGAGATCTAGAATCCTGACTCATCATGACAGTGGATCAGAGTGATTGTCTAAAACAAGATTGATAAAGGTCAGATAAACAAGTAAAAGTTAATGAATAATCTTCAGTCAGATAAGGTGAACTTTGCTGTTGGATTAATCCATCATAATGAGGACATGCAGGTTGCAAGAGTTAACACAGAATGGAAAAAACTTGAGACAAACACACTGAATCAGGTTATAAATGTTTGAACAAAGCATATAATGACTAGTTAAGACCAAGAAAACAACTAGAAACAAGAGAGCTTTGGAAAAGTACAGGTAATCAGGAAATTTCTAATGTAAGGTGTTAACAAGCAATGCTTTTAGGTTTTAATCTGTTTACTGACAATTTCTAGAGCATTAGGTGATGCCTCTTGGGGGCTCTGTCAGTCAAGCATTTAGTTTCATTTTATTTTGTGTAATCAACCAACATTTCATATATAATTAAGGAGCACATTTCTGATTTCAGAAATTCTGATTTTTTTAATTCATCCTTCTCACTTCATCCCATTCTTGTTTTATATTAGTGACACTTACATCTCTGAATATTTGAATCATGCTTATTTAAAAATCTCATTTTGTCCAGGCATGGTGGTTCACATCTGTAATCCCAACACTTTGGGATGTTGAAATGGGAGGATTGACCCCAGGAGTTTGAGATCAGCCTGGATAACATAATGAGAACTCATCACTACAAAAAATTAAAATACTAGTTGGGTGTGGTCTCATGCACCTGTGGTCCCAGCCACTTGGGGGACTGAGGTGAAAGCATCATTTGAGTTTCAGAGGTTGAGGCTGAAGTGAGCTGTGATCACACCACTGCACTCCAGGCTGGACAGCAGAGTGAGAGTCACTTGAGCTTGGTAGGTTGAGGCTGCAGTGAGCCCTGAACACACCACTGCATTTCATTCAGCCTGGACAATGGAATAACACCTTATCTTAAAAAATATATATGTATATATTTGTATATATAAAAATAAAAAATATATATATTTGTGCATATATATTTGTATATATAAATATATATATTTGTATATATATTTGATTATATATATATATATATATATATAAAATCAAAGCCTCATTCTGATTGTGTCCTCTATCTACAATCATTGGGTGAAAATCTTCCAACTGCGTATCACTGGTTATTTCCTCATACAGTTTTCTTCAGGAAATCTTCAACATGTGTTGATTTCTGCAATATCCCTACAGTATTCTCTATTGTAAGAGAATCCCTTCACAATATTTAAAATTGCCTCTGCTGCAGTCTAGGGAGACCTCCAGTTACACACATATTTTATTTTATTTTATTTCTTAACGAAAGTCACTGCACTCTGTAAATTTTTGTTCCTTACTTCAAGGTACTATTTCTCATTTGTTTTCCTCCCAAAAGTCACTTTTTCATAGTTTTCACAAGCATCTATTCATAGAATTCCCTCCAATTTTAACAATTGGTGGACATTCTTCTTTCATTTTATACTAGGCTATATATGCTTTTTGACATCATTTTTTAATGCATGTATATGTGTCTGGAGCAGAATAAGTTGGAAAAAGTTGAGTCACTTATGATCACCTCAGTGTACTATGTCATTTAATTTATTTGAGTCTAGTTTTTAGGACACCTATTTCATATATAAAAATCCATGAGTAAATATTTTAAAATGCTTAATGAATGATTCAGTAGTTGTAAAAATATAAATTCACACAATTTTTAGGATTTTTTGTGTTTTTAATGTCCATATGTAATGAATTTCATAGTTGCTTAGTCTTCTGTTGACCAAATAAATAGCTTAAATTTGTGGAATTTTGAGACATCACTGCAAATAATTGGACATTCTTATTAAACCATGGTCCCTCCACTTGAAATGTGGCAAGACTTCTGGCTTGCTCAGCAAATAAATTATAGTGAAAGTGACAGCATAATTTTGAAGACTGTGTTAGAAAAGGCAGTACATTATCTCTGTCTCTCTGTCTCTGTCTGTCTGTCTCTGTCTTCTACTTATACTTTTTCCTCTCTTTCTTTCTCCTTCTCCCTCTTTCTCTTTTTCTCCCTGTATACACGTTGGAGTTCAGTGTCACACACAAAGTCCTGTTGATAAAGGACAATTTCAAGGAGAGATGCAAAGAGGAGACTAAGAAGTCATGATTATTCGGTCTCACAGGAATTCAAGTCTTTTGACATCAACCACCATGTATGTGAATGAATGACCTTCAGATGATTACATCCATATGAAAGTAATGGCCTGAGAAACACTGTGTATGAACCACCTGACTGAGGCTACCGAACAGTCATGCTATGGGAGTTGTAATAAAATGCTTGCTGTTTTTCAAAATACCGACAATTGAGGGTAGTTTGTTATAAAGTGATAAATAATTGCAAAGATATTTCTTTATTGTATTATGTTTAATATACTTTAAGTTCTGGGATACATGTGCAAAACGTGCAGGATTGCTAAATAGGTATACCATGTGCCATGGTTGTTTGCTGCACCCATCAACCTGTCACCTATATTAGATATTTCTGCTAATGCTATTCTTCCCCTAGCCCTCCACCTCGTGACAGGCCTCATTTTGTGATGTTCCCCTCACTGTGTCCATGTGTTCTCATTGTTCAACTCCCACTTACGAGTGAGAACATGCAGTGTTAGGCTTTCTATTATTGTGATAGTTTGCTGAGAATGATGGTTTCCAGCTTCATCCGTGTCCCTGCAAAGGACCTGTACTCATCCTTTTTATGTGTTCATAGTATTCTATAGTATATATGTACAACATTTTCTTAATCTAGTCTATCACTGATGGAATTTGGGTTTGTTCCAAGTCTTTCTACTTGTGAACAGTGCCACAATAAACAAATGTATGCATGTATCTTACAGAATGATGTACAATCCTTTGGGTATATGCCCAGTAATGGGATTGCTGGGTCAAAGGGTATTTCTAGTTCTAGATCCTTGAGCAATCACCACACTGTCTTCCACAAAGGTTGAATAAATTTACACTCCCACCAACAGTGTAAAAGCATTCCTATTTCTCCACATCCTTTCCAACATCAGTTGTTTCATGACTTTTTAATGATCAGCATTTTAACTGGCGTGAGATGGTATTTCATTGTGGTTTTGAATTGCATTTCTCTAATGACAAGTGATAATGAGCTTTGTTTCATATTTTTGTTAGTTGTACACATGTTTTCTTTTGCGAAGGGTCTGTTCATATCCTTCACCCACTTTTTGATAGGGTTGTTTGTTTTTTTTCCTGGTAAATTTGTTTAAGTTCTTTGTAGATTCTGAATATTAGCCCTTTGTCAGGAGGATAGATTACAAAAATTTTTCCCATTCTGTAGGTTGCCTGTTCACTCTGATGATACTTACTTTTGCTATGCAAAAGCTCTTTAGTTTAATTAGATCCCATTTGTCTATTTTGGCTTTTGTTACTATTGCTTTTGCTGTTTTAGTCATGAAGCCTTTCCCACACCTGTGTCCTAAATAGTATTGCCTAGGTTTTCTTCTAGGTCTTACGTTTAAGTCTGTAGTCCATCTTGAGTTAATTTTGAATAAGATGTACAAAAGGGTTCCGGTTTCAGTTTTCTGCATATGGCTAGCCAGTTTTCCCAGCACCATTTATGAAATAGGGAACGTTTTCCCCATTGCTTGTTTTTGTCAGGTTTGTCAAAGATCAGATGGTTGTATATGTGTGGTGTTATTTATGAGGCCTCTGTTCTGTTCCATTGGTCTATATATCTGTTTTGGTACCACTACCATGCTGTTTTGGTTACTGTACAATTGCAATATGGTTTTAAGTAAGGTACCATGATGCCTCCAGCTTTGTTCCTTTTGCTTAGGTTTGTCTTGGTTCTGCAGGCTTTTTTTTGGTTCCATATGAAGTTTAAAGTAGTTTTTCTTTTTTCCAATTCTGGGAAGAAAGTCAAAGATAGCTTGATGTTAATAGCATTGAATTTATAAATTACTTTGGGCAGTATGGCCATTTTCATGATACTGACTCTTCCTATCCATGAGCATGGAATGCTTTTCCATTTATTTGTGTCCTGTCTTATTTTCTTAAGCAGTAGTTTGTAGTTCTCCTTGAAGAGAACTCCTCGTAAGTTGTATTCATAGATATTTTTTTCTCTTTGTATCAATTGTGAATGGGAGTTCTCTCATGATTTGGGTTTCTGGTTTTTAAATTATTATTATTATTCTTGGTGTATAGGAATGTTTGTGATTTTTGCACATTGACTTTTATCCTGAGGCTGCAGAAGTTGCTTATCAGCTGAAGCAGATTTGGGGCTGAGACAGGGGGGGTTTCTTAACATATAATCATGTCATCTGCAGAGACAATTTGACTTCCTCTTTTCCTATTTCAATAACATTTATTTCTTTATCTTGCCTGATTTCCCTGTCCAGAACTAACAATACTGTTTTGAATAGAAGTAGTGAGAGAAGGCATCCTTCTCTTTCACCGATGTTCAAAGGGAATGCTTCCAACTTTTGCACATTAAATATGATATGGGCTGTGGGTTTGTCATAAGTAGCTCTTATTATTTTGAGATATGTTCCATCAATACCTAGTTTATTGAGAGTTGTTAGCATGAACTGATGTTTAATTTTGTCAATAGCCTTTTCTGCATTTACTGAGATAATCATTTTTTTTTTCCATTGGTTCTATTTATGTTATGGATTATGTTTTTTGATTTTCGTATGTTGAACCAGCCTTGCATCCCAAGTATGAAGCTGATTTGCTTGTGGTGGATAAGCTTTTTGATGTGCTGCTGGATTTGTGTTGCCAGCGTTTTATTTAGGATTTTCACATCGATCTTCATCAGGGATATTCACCTGAAATTTCCTTTTTTTGTTGTGGTTCTGCCAGGTTTTGGTGTCAGGATGATGCTAGCCTCATAAAATGAGTTAGCGAGGATTCCTTCTTTTTCTACATTTGGAATAGTTTCAGAAGGAATTTTACCATCTCCTTTTTGTACCTCTGGTAGAATTCAGCTGTGAATCTATCTGGTCCTGGACTTTTTGTGGTTGGTAGGCTATTAATTACTGCCTCAATTTCAGAACTTGTTTTTTCTTTCTCCTTTCTTGATGCTGTTAGGGCTTTAATTATGAAATAAGATGAATTCAGTTGACTATCTTTGATTCTAGTCCACTCCTAGGTCTTAGAGGAGTCCCTTCTGATTACTTTCTCCATGACTGTGTGTCTTTTGTTAATTGTTCTGACCATCTGTCCTCCTCAGGAAGAGGCAATAAATGGCACACAAAACCATACCTTTGGCCTGTCAGTCCTAATCTGCTGTCTTTGCGCTTCCTGAAGCTCAGATGAAAGTGGGAATGCTAGGTGGGTTGGAATCTCTTGCAGATGTCGTCCATCTGGCTATGGAAGGTGGGGACAAGTGAAGTTATTTGCCATGTTGTCGATGTATTACTAGGGCAATAGGAGTCTGCACCACCTAGTGACAAGTGGCAGTGGTGGGTGGAATGTCACACATCCTGCTATACGAGTGTTTCCTGGGGTAACAGGAGGCTGCACACTTTACCTGAACTCACACTAAGCAAGATTACTGGGTTGGAAGCTCTATTCGGTATTTCCTGTCTGGTTACCAGTGACAGGTTCAGGTGGAGCATGCTCTGCTGTTCAGGTGTTTCCTGGTACAATAGGAATCTGAGCCCTCCAGCTGAGTTCACACAAAAAGGAGGCCACTTGGCTGGAAGCTCTAGCAAGCATTGCCCATCTGGCTAACAGCAGAAGAATGGGTGAGGTTGTGTGCCATGCTATCTGGGTATTTCCTGGGACAACAGGAAGCTGCACCCTTCTGCTGCATTCAAATAGAAGTAAAACTGCTGGGCTGGAAGCTCTAGCAAGGATGGTAGTAATGCAAGTTGATTCTTAATTAATTAAAGCAAATGGAGGAGCTGATCCAAAAAGACAAACACTATTAAATCTCTCAGACTTTAAAAATATAGTCATATTCATTTTTCACAGTATAGCATATTGTGACTGGTCTTTCTTCATTTACTACATTTACTTATTATCCTCTGAAGTATATCTTTATACCTGAATTTTACCTAGCTTCAGTCTTCCATTAACTTTGCATTCATTCTTAATTTTCGTAAACCACCATGTTTTCTAGAAATTGGTGATTATATTCTAAAACCATTTTGTCACCAAATCATATGAATACTTGCTTGGCCTCTCTGGATAAGGTCAAGTTTCTCACATAAGCAAAATTTACTTTTATTTGGCATATAGAATGTGAATATAATCTTAAAACCTGTCTTTAGCTTTTGGTGTCATTAAAGTTTTTAATCCAATTGGTGTTTTTTACAGAAGTGATACAGCCATACTGTAATTCTAGCATATCTGAATTTTGTATATAGCATAGTAGTAATATTTATTGTCAAATAATATAAATATTTAACTTTATTGTATAATGTTCGTTAATCTCAGCATCTTTTTTTTTTTTGAATTTTTTCCCTGTGAAGTGCCATTCACTCTATCAATTACTACCAGAAAATCTGTTGTCACCTTGACTAATTATGCAAAGCAAATCATTTTCCAACTGTTGACTCTAATCCTTCCTCTCAAATAGGTTCTGCTATATAAATGACCCTGAGTCTCTGAGACATTTGTTGTATCAAAGCACAGCAACATTAAGGGTAAAACAAAAAATATTGGGAAATATGAAATATCTGATCCTTTCTCCCTCTCTCAAAAATTCTGTCAGCCAGGTGTGGTGGCTCACACCTGTAATCCTAGCACTATGGGATGATGAGATGGTTGGATCACCTGAGGTGAGGAGTTTGGGACCAGGGTGGATAACGTGGTAAAACCCCTTCCCTACTAAAAATACAAAAATTACTCAGGCATGGTAGCACATGCCTGTAATCCCAGCTACTCGGGTGACTGAGGCACAGAATTGCTAGAACCAAGGAGGCAGAGGTTGCAGTGAGCTGAGATCACACCACTGCACATTGGCCTGGGCAACAGAGTGAGACTCTGTCTCAAAAAAAAAAAAAAAAAAAATTCTCTCAATGACTACACTTTCAAATTTGCTTGTGGTTCTCTTCTTAGCAAAAGGAGGCTATTAAAGTTGATTGGTTTTTTTTTTTTTTTTTTTTTTTTTTGAGAGGGAGTCTCGCTCTGTCGCCCAGGCTGGAGTGCAGTGGCGGGATCTCAGCTCATTGCAAGCTCCGCCTCCCGGGTTTAAGCCATTCTCCTGCCTCAACCTCCCGAGTAGCTGGGACTACAGGCGCCCGCCACCTAGCCCGGCTAGTTTTTTTTGTATTTTTTAGTAGAGATGGGGTTTCACCGTGTTAGCCAGGATGGTCTCGATCTCCTGACCTCGTGATCCGCCTGTCTCAGCCTCCCAAAGTGCTGGGATTACAGGCTTGAGCCACTGCGCCCGGCCGATTGGGGTTTTAAGTAACATTCCTGTGACTTTCTAAGCATCTATTGAAAAGTCTCAGCTGAAGCACAGCTTCATCCGAAAAAAATCAAATGCATTTGACTTTCTGTACTAAACATACTTCTCTACACACTCACCATGGACTATCTCTAATGGAGCCCTGTCTTTATTATATATTTTTTTTTATTATGTTTTAAGTTCTAGGGTACTTGTGCACAACGTGCAGGTTTGTTACTTATGTATCCATGTGCCATGTAGGTGTGCTGCACCCATCAACTCGTCAGCACCCATCAACTCGTCATTTACAACAGGTATAACTCCCAATGCCATCCCTCCACACTCCCCACTCCCCATAATAGGCCCCGGTGTGTGATGTTCCCCTTCCCGTGTCCAAGTGATCTCATTGTTCAATTCCCACCTATGAGTGAGAACATGCGGTGTTTGATTTTCTGTTCTTGCCATAGTTTGCTGAGAATGATTGTTTCCAGCTGCATCCATGTCCCTGCAAAGGACATGAACTCATCCTGCTGAATTTTGTCAAAGGCCTTTTCTGCATCTATTGAGATAATCATATGGTTCTTGTCTTTGGTTCTGTTTATATGCTGGATTACGTTATTGATTTGTGTATGTTGAACCAGCCTTGCATACCAGGCGTGAAGCCCACTTGATCATGGTGGATACACTTTTTGATGTGCTGCTGGATTTGGTTTGCCAGTAATTTACTGAGGAGTTTTGCATCGATGTTCATCAGGGATATTGGTCTAAAATTCTCTTTTTTTGTTGTGTCTCTGCCAGGCTTTGGTATCAGGATGATGTTGGCCTCATAAAATGAGTTAGGGAGGATTCCCTCTTTTTCTATTGATTGGAATAGTTTCAGAAGGAATGGTACCAACTCCTCCTTGTACCTCTGGTAGAATTCAGCTGTGAATCCATCTGGTCCTGGACTTTTTTTGGTTGGTAGGCTATTAGTTATTTCCTCAATTTCAGAGCCTGTTATTGGTCTATTGAGGGATTCAGCTTCTTGCTGGTTTAGTCTTGGGAGAGTGTATGTGTCCAGGAATTTATCCATTTCTTCTAGGTTTTCTAGTTTTTTGCATAGAGATGTTTATACTATTCTGATGGTAGTTTTTATTTCTGTGGGGTCGGTGGTAATATTCCCTTTATCATTTTTTATTGTGTCTATTTATTCTTCTCTCATTTCTTCTTTATTAGTCTTGCTAGCGGTTTATCAATTTTGTTGATCTTTTCAAAAAATCAGCTCCTGGAATTCATTGATTTTTTGAAGGTTTTTTGTGTCTCTATCTCCTTCAGTTCTGCTCCAATCTTAGTTATTTCTTGCCTTCTGTTAGCTTTTGAATGTGTTTGCTCCTCCTTCTCTAGTTCTTTTAATTGTGATGTTAGGGTGTCAGTTTTAGATCTTTCCTACTTTCTCTTCTGGGCATTTAGTGCTATAAATTTCCCTCCACACACGGCTTTAAATGTGTCCCAGAGATTCTGGTATGTTATATCTTTCTTCTCATTGGTTTCAAAAAACATCTTTATTTCTGCCTTCATTTCATTATATACCCAGTAGTCATTGAGGAGCAAGTTGTTCAGTTTCCATGTAGCTGGGCGGTTTTGATTGAGTTTCTTAGTCCTGAGTTCTAGTTTGATTTCACTGTGGTCTGAGAGACAGTTTACTATAATTTCTGATCTTCATTTGCTGAGGAGTGCTTTACTTCCAACTATGTGGTGAGTTTTGGAATAAGTGCTATGTGGTGCTGAGAAGAATGTATATTCTATTGATTTGGGGTGGAGAGTTCTGTAGATGTCTGTTAGGTTTGCTTGCTGCAGAGATGCGTTCAATTCCTGGATATCCTTGTTGACTTTCTGTCTCGTTGATCTGTCTAATGTTGACAGTGGGGTGTTGAAGTCTCCCATTATTATTGTATGGGAGTCTAAGTCTCTTTGTAAGTCTCTAAAGACTTGCTTTATGAATCTGGGTGCTCCTGTATTGGGTGCATATATATTTAGGATAGTTAGCTCTTCCTGTTGAGTTGACCCTTTACCATTATGTAATGGCCTTCTTTGTCTCTTTTGATCTTTGATGGTTTAATGTCTGTTTTATTGGAGACTAGGATTGCAACCCCTGCCTTTTTGTTTTCTGTTTGCTTGGTTGATCTTCCTCCATCCCTTTATTTTGAGCCTATGTGTGTCTCTTCACGTGAGATGGGTCTCCTGAATACAGTAAACTGATGGGTCTTGACTCTTTATCCAATTTGCCAGTCTGTGTCTTTTAATTGAATCATTTAGTCTGTTTACATTTAAGGTTAATATTGTTATGTTTGAACTTGATCCTGTCATTATGATATTAGCTGGTTATTTTTCTCATTAGTTGATGGAATTTCTTCCTAACATTGATGGTCTTTACAATTTTGGCATGTTTTTGCAATGGCTGATAGCAGTTATTCCTTTCCATGTTTAGTGCTTCCTTCAGAATCTCTTGTAGAACAGGCCTAGTGGTGACAAAGTCTCTAAGCATTTGCTTGTCTGTAAATGATTTTAATTCTCCTTCACTTATGAAACTTAGTTTGGCTGGATATGAAATTCTGGGTTGAAAATTCTTTTCTTGAAGAATGTTGAATATTGACCCCTACTCTCTTCTGGCTTGTAGAGTTTCTGCTGAGAGATCTGTTGTTAGTCTGATTGGCTTCCCTTTGTGGGCAACCCGACCTTTCTCTCTGGCTGCCCTTAACATTTTTTCCTTCATTGCAATCAGAGATGCACTCTGACTTTTTTAATTTCCAGCTTTTCAGCACTGCTTTTCCCCCATCTTTTTGGTTTTACCTGCTTTTGATCTTTGATTATGGTGATGCTCTGATGGGGTTTTGGTGTGGTTGTCCTTTCTGTTTGTTGATTATGTTTCTATCAATCTGGACCCTCAGCTGCAGGTCTGTTGGAGTTTGCTTGAGGTCCACTCCAGACCCTGTTTCCCTGGGTATCAGCAGCAGAGGCTACTAAGAGAGAATATTGCTGAACAGCAAGTGTTGCTGTCTGATTCTTGCTCTGGAAGCTTCGTCTCAGAAGTGTATCCAGCCATGTGATGTGTGAGGTGTCAGTCTGCACCTAGTTGGGGATTTCTCCTAGTTAGGCTACTCAGGGGTCAGAGACTCACTTGAGCAGGCAGTCTGTCCATTCTCAGATCTCAATCTCCATGCTGGGAGAACCACTGCTCTCCTCAAAGCTGTCAGACAGGGACATTTACATCTGCAGAGGTTTCTGGTGCTTTTTGTTTAACTATGCCCTGTCCCCAGAGGTGATGTCTACAGAGGCAGGCAGGCCTCCTTGAGCTGCAGGGGCTTCACCAAGTTCCAGCTCCCAGTGGCTTTGTTTACCTACTTAAACCTCAGCAATGGTGGGTGCCCCTCCCCCAGCCTCACTGCCACCTTGCAGTTAGATCTCAGACTGCTGTGCTAGCAATGAGGGAGGCTCCTCGGGCATGTGACTATCTGGGCCAGGCATAGGATATTATCTCCTGGTGTTCCATTTACTAAGACCCTTGATAAAGCATAATATTAGGGTGGTAGTTTTCTGATTTTCCAGATGTTGCGTATCTCAGTTTTTCTTGGCTAGGAAAAAGAATTCCCATCCCCCTTGCACTTACCAGGTAAGGGGATGTCTCACCCTGCTTCAGCTCTCGCTGGTTGGGCTTCACCCACTGACCAGGACTGACTATCCAACATGCCCCTGCAAGATGAACCCACTATCTCAGTTGAAAATGCAGAAATCACCCATCTTCTGTGTCACTCATGCTGGGAGCTGGCAGCTGGAGCCATTCCTATTTGGCCATCTTAACCCTCTGATTGGAGCCCTTTCTTTAATATAGAAATAAATGCCATTCAAATTCTTTAAATATAAACATGTGAGCTACTTGAGCACAGAAGCTATATCACATTCTCTTTTATTCTCTACATACCATTCATGAGTGGATTATGTAAGTGCTGTAAATTGTGCATTAAATGTGTAACATGAAAAAAAAAACAGAAGCATAGATAATTGAGTAGATAAATTATTATCTAATTCATATTATAAAACTCTATCACTTTACCCAACAATGAGTCTCCTAGGATTTTGTAATTACTGACATAGAGAAGTATTATTACTAAATTAATCACTGAAGAAAAACCAGTTGCAGAAAGATCATATTTTTCCCAAACATAGCATTCATTTTTTTGTATATATTTTACTTAAAGGCATTGTCAATGTTTTCACCATTCAGGTAGAAACCATATCTGTGTCTTTGTGGATACAATACTTTCAGCCTCAGATGTAGTCAGTCAGTAATCACAAATTCAAATTATATTCCTCACATTTACTTTCATCAATGCAAGCCACAGCCCTATAGTCTCATACTTGGTTTCCTAATATATACTTTTAATTATTTTCCCTACATTTACACTCTTCTGTTTACTTGACAGTCTTTGTTTAGCTGCCAGACTGGCTTGTTCAAGAAACAAAACAAAACAAAACAGCAATGACCTTTTGACTGGTTTTCCTTAATAGTATACCAAATTATTTTGCCTGTATATTAAAATAGAAACCCGTATACATCACATAAAGCTACACAAGGCCTCCAATTTCAACCAAAATTTTTCTTTTATAATCCCTGGTATACAATTTACTGTAAAATTCATACTTGTGGGGATAATTTCCAAATATCAGGACTTTCTCTCATTCTGTGATTTGTTTCCTTTAGCCGCTCTCTGTCTAGAGCCTACAAAAGCTTTCATCTCACCGTATATGTGATCTGTCACTCCAGTTTTTTCTGATTGCTCCACAGATGGCTAATGGTTTTCTCTCGGTTTCTGATCATGTTGCACTATTTATATCACATATCACAATATTCTTCAGAGTACAAGCATACTTTACTTTATTGTACTTTGTTTTATTATGGTTAGCAGATATTTAGTTTCTTTTTGTTTGTTTTCTTTTTCTTTTTTTTTTTACAAATTGAATATTTGTGGCAATTGCACATCATGCAAGTCTATTGACATCATTTTTCAAACTGTAAGTAACTAATTTATATCTCTGTGACCCATTTTGCTAATTTTCACAAATGTTCAAGCTTTTTCGCTATTATTATGTCTGTCATGGTAATCTGTGATTGGTGATTGTTCATATTACTATTGTAATTGGTTTAGGGCATCACAAATTATGCCCATATAAGATGTCCAACTTAATAAATAGGTGTCTACTGAGTGCCCCACACATCAGTTGTTTCCTAGTCTCTCTCCCACCCTTCAGGCCTATTTCCTGAGACACAGCAACATTGAAAGTAAGCCAGTTAATAAACTTACAAAGGTCTCTAAGTAGAAGGGAGAGTACCACATCTTTCATTTAAATCAAAAGCTAGAAATAATTAAGAAACATGAGGAACGCATGTTAAAACTTTAGAAAGACTTAAAGCTAGGCCTCTTGCATCAAACAGCCAAGTTGTGAATAAACAAACAAACAAACAAAAAGATAAAACAAAATTCATGAAGGATATTAGAAGTGATAGTCCAGGGAATGCCCAAATGGTAAAAAATTAAAAGCCCATTATCATTGATGTGAAGACATTTTAATCTGGATATATCAAATCAGTCACAATCATAACTTAAGTCTAACCCTAATCCAGTGCAAGACCCTACCTCTTTTTAATCTATGAAGGCTGAAATAGGTGAAGGAGCCTCAGAGAAAAATTTGGAAAGCTAGCAGACATTGGCTCATGAGGCTGTGAAAGAAAAAAAAAAATCTATCATTATAACAAAGAAGTACAAAGTAGCAAGTGCCAATGTAGAAGTTGCAGAAAATAATCTAGACAACCTAGCTAAGATCATTGATGATGGTGATTACACTAAACAACGGAATTTGAATGTTGACAAAGCAGTCCTTTATTGAAAAAATATGTCATCTGAGACTTTAGTAGCTAAAGAGGGGAAGTCAATTCCTGACTTTAAAGCATTAAAAGACAGGCTGACTCTTTTGTTAGTGGCTAATTCGGCTAGTGACTTTAAGTTGAAGATAATGTTCATTTATTATTTTGAAAGTACTAGAGTCTTTGAGAATTATGCATTGAGAATCTGAGAATCTGCTTTGCCTGTGTACTTTAAACAGACAAACAATGCCTAGATGACAGTACATCTGTTTAAAGCATGACTCACTGAATATTTTAAGCTGTTTGTTGAGATCTACTCCTTAGAAAATAAAATTTATTTCAAAATATTACTGTTTAATGACAATGCACATGGATAGCCAAAAGTTCTGATGAAAATGTACAAAGATATTAATATTGTTTTCACATCCACCAATATTACATCTATTTTGCAGCACACTAATAAAGCTCTAAATTTACTTTCAAGTTTTATCATTGAAGAAATACATTTTGTAATGCTATTGTTGTTTTAGATTGTAATTTCTGTGATTAATATGAACAGAGTAAATTGTAAACCTTCTGTAAATAATTTACCATATTAGAAACTAAAAAATTTGCAATTCGTAGGAGCAGGACAGCATATCAACATTAACAGGAGTTTGGAAGAACTTGATTCAAATCCTGATGGATGACTTGGGGAGTTCAAGATTTTGTAAGTACCGATGTGTTTTCCTCAATTTCTTTCAAGAATGTTTTATCATTTTTATTATAGAGATCTTATATCTTCATGGCTAAATCTATTCCTACATATTTCATTTTTGTAGTTTTGTAAATGTGATTTCTTTTTTTCACTCTTTTTTTTTTTTTTCATTTAGATATTGGAATACAGAAACACAACTGATTTTTTGGATGATGATTTAGTACCATCTGCCTTTACCGGATTTGTTGATCAATTTTAAGAGTTTCTGGTAGAGTCTTTAGGATTTTCAGTGTATAAAACCATGTCATATGCAGAGAGGGATAATTTGATTTTCTCCTTTCCAATGAATGTCCTTTATTTCTTTCTCTTGGCTAATTGCTATGGCTAGAAATTCTAATGTTATATTGAATAAGAGTAGTTAACAGGGGCATCTTTGTCTTGTTCCAGATCTTAGAGACAAAGCTTTCCAACTTTCCTATTTAATGTGATGATACTTGTGCATTTGTCTATATGGCCTTTATAAGTTTGAAGAGTTTTTTAATATACTTTATTTGTTGAAAGTTTAACATTTTCTTCATAAAGAAATGCAATTTTTGTCAAATGTTTTTTGTGCATCTACTGATAAAATTATGTTTTTTCTTACTTCTCTTGATGTAATGTATTACATTTATTGATTTGCATATGCTTAAACTTATCTGCATCCATGGGATAAATTCCAGTTCATCATAGTGTGTAATCTCTTTGATGTGCTCTTAGATTTGGTTGGCTAGCAGTTGTTGAGCATTTTTGCATCTATGTTCACTGGGATTATTGGTCTATAATTTCCACACCGCCAACCCCACCTCTGGCTTCTTCTTTCTGATTTTAGTATCAAGGTAATCACACTCTTGAAAAATTATTTTTAAAGTATTTACTTTAATGTTTTGGAAAATACATTTGAGAAAAAATGGATTAATTTTTAAATTATACTTTAAGTTCTGGGATACATGTGCAGATCATGCAGGTTTGATACATAGGTATACATGTCACATGATGTTTTGCTGCACCCATAAACCAGTCACCTAGATTTTAAGCCCCACATGAATTAGATATTTGTCTTAATGCTCTCCCTCCCTTTGCCACCCACCACAACAGGCCCCAATGTGTTTAGTACCCCTCCATGTGTCCATGTGTTCTCATTGTTCAACTTGCACTTATCAGTGAGAACATGAACTGTTTGGTTTTCTGTTCCTGTGTTAGTTTGCTGAGAATGATGGTTTCCAGCTTGGTCTATGTTCCTACAAGTGGCTGAACTCATTCTTTCTTATAGCTGCATAGTGTTCCATGGGATATATTGCCACACTTTCTTTATCCAGTCTATCATGAGGGGCATTTGGGTCAGTTCTAAGTGCTTGCTATTGTGAATAGTGCTGCAATAAATATATTTGTACATGTGTCTTTATAGTAGAATGATTTATAATCTTTTGGGTAGATGCCCAGTAATGGAATTGCTGGATCAAATGGTATTTCTAGTTCTAGATCCTTGAGGGATCGCCACACCCTTCTCCACAATGGTTGAACTAATTTACACTCCCGCCAACAATGTAAAAGCATTTCTATTTCTCCACATCCTCTCCAGCACCAGTTGTTTTCTGACTTTTTAATGATTACAATTCTAACTACTGTGAGATGGTATCTCATTGTGGTTTTGATTTGCATTTCTTTAATGATAATGATGATGATCTTTTTTTCATATGTTTGTTGACTGCATACATGTCTTCTTTTGAGAAGTGTCTGTTCATATCCTTTACTCAGTTTTTGATGGTGTTGTTTGTTTTTGTCTTGTAAATTTCTTTAAGTTATTTGGAGATTCTAGGTATTAGCCCTTTGTCACATGGATAGATTGCAAAAATTTTCTCCCAGTCTGTAGGTTTCCTGCTCACTCTGATGATAGTTTATTTTGCTGTGCAAAAGCTCTTCAGTTTAATTAGATCCCATTTGTCAACTCTGGCTTTTTTTGCAATTGCTTTTGGTGCTTTAGTCATGAAGTATTTGCCCATGCCTATGTCCTGAATGGCATTGCCTAGGTTTTCTCCTAGGGTTTTTGTGGTTTTCAGTTTTATGTTTAAGTCTTTAATCCATCTTGAGTTAGTATTGAAGCCATCAGTTCATGGTTTTTAGTTTTTGTTTTTTGATGTGAGTTCTTGTTACTGCTTCAGTCTTGTTACTCATTATTTCCCTGTTCATGTTTCTATTTCTTTTTAATTCAATACTGGTTGGTTGTGTGTGTCCAAAAATTTTTTTATATCCTTTAGATTTTTTTATTTGTTGGCATGAACTTGTTTTTAACAGTATCTTATAATCCTTTGTATTTCTGTGTATCAGTTGTTATGTATCTTTTTCATCTCTCATTTTATTTATTTGAGTCATAACTTTTTGTAGTTAATCTAGCTGAAGATTTTTCAATTTTATATTCAATAAACCAACTTCTGTCTTGTTGACTTTTAAATATTTTAAAAGTCTGTTTTATCTATATCCACGAAAATCTTTGTTATATTCCTTATCTACTTTTTTTTAGTTTAGTTTCTGTTTTCACATTTCTTGAGTTGGTATAGGTTGCTTATTTAAGATATTTCTACATTTTTAACATAGACGTTTATTGGTATATATTTGTTGTTTTAGAACTTATTTTTTCTATATCTTCTAAGTTTTGGTATATTGTCTTTCCATTTTTATATTTCTCATATGCTTTAAAATAATTTATCTATATACTCAATGGTTGTTTATGAGCACAGTTAATTTCCGTATAGCTGTATATGTTCCCAAATTCTTTCTTTTATTGATTTCTAGTTTTATTCCTTTGTGGAAAAAAATTGACCTAATTTTGATTTACAAAAATTTTAAGACCTATTTTGACCTAAAGTATGGTCTATTCTAGAAGATGTTTCATGTGCTGTTGAGGAGATTAGATATTCTGCAGATGTTCGATGGAATGTTCTGTAAATGTTCATGTTAGGTTTATCTTACCTAGAGTGCAGTTTAACTCTGAGGTTTCTTCTTTGATTTTCTGTCTCAATTATATTTTTATTATTGTAAGTAAAGTGCTGAAGTCTTCTACTATTATATCACAGTAAATCTCTCTCCTCAGCTCTGTAAATTTTGCTTTATATATTTGTATGTTCCAGTGTTATGACCATACATATTTACAATTTTATTCTGTTGCTCTAGTGTGCTCTTGATTATTATATAATAACCAATTTCTTATCAATATCGACTTAATATATATTTTAACTAAGTATAGCAACTACTGCAATTTTTTTTATTGCTTACAATGACAATAAACAAAATTTTCTATTTCTTTCCTTTTAGTCTGTGTTTGCCTTCATAGGGGAAGTGAGTTTCCTGTGGGGACAATAGAGTTGAGTTTTAATTATTTATCTATTCAGTCACTCTATATCTTTCACCTGGATCATTCAATCAATTTCATTCTGTAATATTATTAATAGATAAAGATTTGCTACCTCCATTTTGTTAATTCTTTTCTGGGTTACTTTTTGTATCTTCTTTCTCTCTCGATCTGTCTCTCTGTCTCTCTCTCTGTCTCTCTTTCTCTCTCTCTCTCTCTCTCTCTGTCTCTCTATCTCTCTTTGTGTCTTCCTTTAATGGTTAAGAAATTTTCTCTAGTAGTATGTTTTCATTTCATGCCACTTTTGTGTATTGTGTCTAAGTTTGGCTTCCTAGTTAATGAAAGATTTACAAGAATATTTTATTGTTAGATATTTTAAACTGATGACAACTTTCAGCACAAAGAAAACTAAACAAAACTATATTTTGACATAATTTTGTCTTCCACATAATGACTTTTTGATGTCTAAATTTATATCTTTTCAAATTTCCATCTCTTAACCAATTGTAGTTACTATTTTCTTTAGTATCTTTGTCTTTTTTCTTCACGATAAAGATATAAATGGCTTATGTACCACAATTATACTATTAGAGTATTCTGAATTTGTCTTTGTAATTGCTTTTACTAGTGCTTTTTATGCCTTAAGACGTGTACTTGTTACATGTGAGTGTCCTTTTCTTTCCAATAAAAAAATTTTCCTTCTTATTATTTCTTATAAGATTTGTCTGGTATTTATGAATGCCTTAGCTTTTGTTGGTGTGGGAAAATCTTATCATTCTTTCCGGTTTAAGAACTGCTTTGGTAGGCACAGTATCTTTGCATGGCAGATTTATTTTCAGCACCTTAAATGTATATCTTATATTTTCTTCTTGCTCACGAGTTGATTTATTTTATTTTATTTTGAGAAATTTGATGAAATTTGAATTGTGACATTGTTTAATATGGTACAAACTTTTTCTCATATTGCTATCACTATTCTTTCTTTGTATTTGCCTTTTAACCATTTAAATAGGATGTGCCTTTGGGAAATACTCTTTGGATTAAATTTGATTAGAGTACCTGGATACTGTCATCTTTCTCTAGATTTACAAAATGTTCCATCATTATTTTCTTAAGTATGCTCTCTAGACCTTTTTATTTCTTATCTCCTTCAAGAGCTCCTATTATACGGAGGTAGTTTGTTTAATAATATTTGATACTTTCCGTAGGCTTACTTCACTAATTTTAATTATTTCTCTTTTTTGGCTCTTCTGACTGAGTAATTGCATATGTTTTACCTTTAGGATTGCTGATTCCTTACTCTGTTTGACCAAGTCTGCTGTTGAAGTTTTCTAATGAGTTTTTCAATTCACTTCACTTATTTTTTTTAATTGGATTTCTTTTTATTTTTAAAATATTTCTACTTCTTTGCAAAATTTATCATCTTTTTCCTGGATTATTCTCTAAAATGTGTTTTTTTCAACTTTATATCCATATGTGCTGTGATTTCTGAATTTTTAAAATAGGTGTGCACTGAATTTCTTATCAAAAATTTTACAGAGCATCTGAACTTTAATTCTGCATTGTAACTTAAAATCAGACTTGCAGTGATTTCTAGGTCTTGGAGAGACTTAAGCAATAACTGAAACTTAATCTCAAATGTTATACTTGTTTGCAGGTCATAGTAAAGCTCCGTATGAGGACCTGAGAATTGTAAAAAATACGGGCGAAAGATTCAGACCTTTCTTTGGATTTTGGTCCCTGCAGTGTTATGATACTGGTCAAACTCTGCAGTGTGGCATTCCTGCTAACAGGAACACCAAGCAGTTGCTGAGATCTGTGTGCCTGTCACTGTGATTAGTACTCCCACTCTTGTTTCCAATTCACCCCAGGTCATTCAACCCTCTAGCCGCTCCTAATCCCTCTCCTGGGGTAGGACAAAAATGAGTTTCCCAAAAAGAATCACAGATCCATGAAGAAACTGAACATTCCCCTCACATTTCCTACTCTGATCTTGGTAACTTCAGGTAAAGTTCTCTCACAGTGCTGTCTTCTTGGTGTGTGGAAAGGGTGTCATAATCCAAAACATTATTCATCTTACAGATCATGAGTTTTCCCATGTCTATGAGTCTTGGGATTTTCTTCTTCTCTTTTTAGCTCTGGTGAATTCAGAGTGGCTTTTTTTATTTACATAGTTACTAGCTATCTCTTTGTGTGGGAATTAATTTGGGGGGCATCATTTTACTGACACCACTCCTCAAGGAATATTTTTATGAGTTTTCAAACCATTATGATTTTAGAATTTAGAGTATCTACCAAATATTTAAAAAGCTGTATATTTATTACTTAAGTGTCCTGTATAACTATTTGGTTGGGTACTGTTTCTAGTAAATAATTACTATGTATTGAAGCCATGCATTTCTAACACAAACTTTCTTGTAGAGACTGGAAGTATATGGCAGAATATAGGGACAATATAATTATACATATGGAAACTTCTTCAGATTTGTATTAAAGCATAGGTAAACTATATTTTTCTACATGATATTGCATCTTTATGATGCAGATATTATTTTCGTTGTAGGAAATGAAAGAATTTGTCCAGATCTCTGCCAAAGATGGCACCGTGGTGTTTTCTCTGGGGCAGTTATGGAAGGGAAGGCTGATCTCATCGTTTCAGACTTGGCCCAGATTCCACAGAAGGTGAGTACAACCTCCAGTCCTTATAAGCAGCCATTTACACAGTGAAGAAAGTGGGACTTTCCATTTGGAATTTGAATCTTATTTTCTGCTTTGCATTAACAGGCACTACTTCTACATAAAAAATTTTAAAGCATTACAGTAGTGTATGTGGGCTCAACTAATCATTTGCCTATGAATTCTTGAAGTTACTTTGGAAATACTTCTCTTTGTTGTCATTTGTTTGTGACAAAATGAAAAGAAAATATTAAGTTCCTATCTCACATTTTGTTATTTTAAATCTTTTTTTTTTTTTTTTTTTTTTTTTAAGACGGAGTCTCACTCTGTCACCTAGTCTGGAGTGCAGTGGCATGATCTTGGCTCACTGCAAATTCCACACTTGCTGGTTCACGCTATTCTCCTGCCTCTGCCTCCTGAGTAGCTGGGACTACTACACCCAGATAATGTTTTGTATTTTTAGTAGCCTAGTAGCTGACACTACAGGCGCCCACCACCACGACCCGCTAATTTTCTGTATTTTTAGTAGAGAGGGGGTTTCACCATGTTAGCCTGGATGGTCTCACTCTACTGACCTCGTGATCCATACGCCTCAACCTCCCAAAGTGCTGGGATTACAGGCCTGAGTCACGACTCCCGCCCAAGGTTTTAAATCTTAAGGTCTGTGCTGACTACTCAAAAACAAACAAATCAAAAAACAAAAAAACAAAAGCAACGCTGAAGTGTACTAACCCCAAGGAACATATAAAGGGAGGGCTGATATAACAAAGATAGAGAAGAATTATGCCCAAGAATCTCCTCAGTATATTTGATTGTGTAAGAACTCCATCCACTGTACTTAGGCATGAAAGTAGAAGGTTCGATTAATGTAGTCTTTCTTATGAATTAGAATTTTCTAGAATTAAAAAGCAATTACAATTTTGATGTTACAGTCTAGCAATCAGATAATTTTAACTTTCTTCTTATTGCAATTCTAGATTTCCACTCTTTACACTATCCAAGGAGTTTTTAAAAATTTAATGGTTAATTAAATTTCATAAAACTCAATAAAAGTAAGTATGCTAATTAGGATTGTGAAATTTGTTTTGCTTATGAAATTGGAACATTTGTGTATTCTTATGTTTTCAAATGTAATATTTTCATATAGGTTTCCCATTAAAAAAAAAAGTATGTGACAAAAGGCATAAAGATGAACAAAATTCAACATTGAACATAAATTCGAAGTAACTTCTGTCTTTTTCTTTTTTAATTAAAAATAAATTAATATACAAAATCAAGGAGTGAAGGAGGCATGAAGAAAAGCAGAAAGTAAAGAAAACTAACTATCCAAAAACAAATAGCAAAATCTAAAGCAAAGATTTTCTATGAAGAGAATAGCATGGAAAAGACTCATCCCCATTATTCAGTTACCTCCATCAAGTCCCTCCTACAACATGTGGGAATTGTGGTAGTTACACTTCAAGATGAGATGTTGGTGGGGACACAGTCAAACCACATCAGGCCATTATGATCTCTTGTTTTGGTTACAAATGCACATTTTTAATAATCCTTTCTAACTTTAAGGTCTTGGCTTTGCACACCAATATTAGTTGACACATTTGCTTGCTAAAGGAAAATCTTGATTTCATAACTGTCATTCTTTAAAAGTTATGTAAGTAAATTTTGGTGGTGTATTAAAATCCAAATCCATAGTATGACAAGTAAGACTGCCTAAGGTCTTCATTCCAAATTAACTGTCTTTTGTAATCTCCTGCCCTCAACTTTCTCTGTGATCCATACACTTTGGGATGCTCTCCATATCTCCATGACTTTTAATCTTTCTGTTCTTTATTGGAAAATCCCTTCTTGGCCACACACTGCCTAGGTCCAATCAAAGCTTTCACCTTATATCATATGTTACCTGCCTCATTAAGTTTTTCTAATTATTTCATATAGAAGTACTTGTGTTTTTGTCTGGAACTCTAAACATCCTGTATTGTTCATGTGATTCATATCAAAATAGTCTTTATATTATAGCTATTCAATCTATTATCAACTAATTAGTGAGGGTCCACATAGGTAAAGTGATGTAAAATATTTGTTTTCCAAAACCACCTTGTAATTTTGGGCTTTGTGGGGAGTGACAGAAAGTGTGTGTTTGTTGTGTATGTTTGTGTTTTGTGTGAATTAGAAACTTTAAAAAAATCTTCTGTGAAAGAATGGGTCAATGTATGTGGCCAAGATGAATGACTGAAAGTAGGTAATGTGCATGGCTCTCACAAAGAGGAACAGAAGGGGTGAGTAAATAGAGCCCCTTCAACCACAATATATATTTTAGTGTTTATCTCATATTAAGTGTTTTCACTAATACAAGGCATACTTCTGAGATGTTGCAGATTTGGTTCTAGAATACTACAATAAAGCAAATATTGCAATGAAGTGAGTCACACAATTTGCTTTGCTTTATAAGGCATAGAAAAAGTTATGCTTACACAATGCTGTAGTGTATTCAGTCTGCGATAATATTAAGTCTATAAAGTACATACCTTAATTAAAAACACTTAATTGCTAAAGAGTGCTAATGATCATCTGAATCTTCAGTGAGTGCAACTTTTGTTGATGGAGACTTTCGCATCAATGTTGATGGTTGATAACTTATTATGGTGGTGGCTGCTAGCAGTTGGCATGGCTGTGGCAATTTCTTAAAAATAAGACAACAATGGCATTTGCAATATACATTAACCCACTCTTTCACAAAAGATATTTTTCAGCATGCAATGTTGTCAGATAGCATTTTACCCATAGAGGATCTTCTTTCAGAACTGGAATTAATCCTCTGAAACTCTAATGCTGCTTTATAAAGTAAGTTTAAGTAATATTCTAAATCTCCTGTTGCCATTCAACAATGTTCATAACATCTTCACCAGGAGTAGATTCCATCTCAAGAAACCAATATTTTTTGCTCCTCCCTAAGAAGTAACTCCTCACTTATTTGTTTTATCATGAGATTTCATCAATTCTGTTACATCATTAAGTTCCACTTCTAATTATAGTTATCTTTCTAGTTTT
Organism: Theropithecus gelada; assembly: GCF_003255815.1. NCBI lineage: Eukaryota > Metazoa > Chordata > Mammalia > Primates > Cercopithecidae > Theropithecus > Theropithecus gelada. The sequence continues at coordinate 73,153,660 of NC_037672.1, forward strand.
ATTATATTTGCAGTTACTTTTTCCATGGAAGTTTTGTTATAGGACCAACAGGTTCATATGCTTACTGTCCAGTAATAGTCCGACTACTGAGACGTCAGGATTGGCAGCAAGGAAGGAGTTCAATATTTGCAGGGCACTGAGCAAGGAGATGAGAAGAGAACCTCAAATCCAGCTCCTCAAGGAGCTCTGGGCTGGAGGTTTTAAGGAGATCATAGATGGTGATGGACTGGAAAATTTGGGTAATTGATTGGTCAGGGTAATAGAGACAAAGTTATCAGAGCAAGAAACAACATTATTTGCTGAGTCAGTTCCTTGTGGGGTCCTCTAGATCAGCTGGCATCAGTGAAGTCCCTCAGATCACCTGGCATCAGTGAGGTCCTTCAGACCTGCTGAGTCAGTAGTTTTATCAGTATGCTGGACCTGAAGGAATATCTCAGAAGGAAAGTTAATCATTTCATAATGTTTAAGTTATTATCTATAGAAGAGTTAAGAGGTACTACAATCTCGTAACAAGGTCTGCATAATTCTAGGACTATAGCCAAATAACTATGAGGAAGTGAATCAGAGAACAAGCTAACCTAATGATTAATGCTGAATGTACTACAAGCTTGATTTACTTTTCTCCTTTTCTCTCTTTATCTTTGATTACTTTCACAAAGTTTATAAAGATAGTGTCATCTTCACACTCTCAATATCTTACATGATGGTTGTAAGAATCAACGTGTATATACTATATCATAAATGAACATTTAAAATATTATGTTACATAACAGAAGCCAGTCATGAAATACCACATATTGTATGATTGCATGTATTAAAAATCATCTAGAATAGGTAAATCTATAGAGATAGAAATTCAATTAGCAATTACCCAGCACAGGGGAAATGCAGAAACTAGAGGTGAAGAGGAAAAGGCTAAAGGCTATAGGACTTATTTTGGGGAGATAAAAAGGCTGTCAAATAGATTGTTGTGGTAGACGCACAATTCTGTGAATATACTATGGAATATTAAATTTTACACAATAATTGATAAATTTTATGATGTTTAAATTATACGTCAACAAAGGGTACAAAAATATATGGACCATGTTTCATCATTTTATCTTTAGTTCTGTGTCAAATGGGCTACAGAAACATGACCTTTCACTGTTACAATTCTGGACACTCTTCTAAAATATCTTGCATAAGACAGATGGTATGTCCATACAAGATCCTTGATATTAGCTGAAGGATAGCACTCATAAACATAAACGGGAAATTAATCACATCTGTGTAAACAAGTCATTTACCTTCATTTGTCTCCTTGCCATCCACATGCTTGGAATGTTGATTTAATGATATTGTATGTACTTTGAAGTATAAGGGTTACATTTTAACTTCTTGGTTAATTTATCTTTGGATATAACCATGAGAATTGACAGAAAGGAACAGCAACTGGAAAGCAAGCATTGCATTGCACAAAGATGTCTGTGAAATGGACTTCAGTAATTCTGCTAATACAACTGAGCTTTTACTTTAGCTCTGGGAGTTGTGGAAAGGTGCTGGTGTGGGCGGCAGAATATAGCCATTGGATGAATATGAAGACAATCCTGGAAGAGCTTGTCCAGAGAGGTCATGAGGTGACTGTCCTGGCATCTTCAGCTTCCATTCTTTTTGATCCCAACAACTCATCCGCTCTTAAAATTGAAGTCTTTCCTACATCTTTAACTAAAATTGAGTTTGAGAATATCTCCATGCAAGAGGTTAAGAGATGGATAGAACTTCCAAAAGATACATTTTGGTTATATTTTTCACAAATGCAAGAAATCGCATGGAGGTTTGGTGACATAATTAGAAATTTCTGTAAAGATGTAGTTTCAAATAAGAAATTAATGAAGAAATTACAAGAGTCAAGATTTGATGTCATTTTTGGAGATGCTATTTTTCCCTGTAGTGAGCTGCTGGCTGAGCTATTTAACATACCCCTTGTGTACAGTCTCCGCTTCACTCCTGGCTACATTTTTGAAAAGCATTGTGGAGGATTTCTTTTCCCTCCCTCCTACGTACCTGTTGTTATGTCAGAATTAAGTGATCAAATGACTTTCATGGAGAGGGTAAAAAATATGATCTATATGCTTTCTTTTGACTTTTATTTCCAAATGTATGACATGAAGAAGTGGGATCAATTTTATAGTGAAGTTCTAGGTAAGTATTTTTTTTCAATCTGTAACTTATTTGTCTCTTTGAAACAGAGCTTATATAAAGCCATAAAGTCAGGGTAGTGGGGTTTTGGTAAGTGAATTTATAAAACGAAAATACAGGATGATCTATCAATCTCACAAGTATTATAGAAAAGCTTAAATTACAGGGTCAGTTAAAACTGTGTGGCCATGTTTCACACAGAAAACCCCAGGAAATCATAAACCTATGTATCAATGCCTCTAAGACTTTAAGTAATTACTCATCTGTTTTAGTATACATTGTTTTACATCTTAAAATCTGTAAAACCCATCAAATAACATCTTACTGAATGCATAGATTTAGAATGAGTAGTTACACATTTTTCTACAACTATCTATATAACTGCCAAAATTATTTTTTCTGTAAAGCTTGGTTTTCTTATTTAGAAATCAAATGATATTCCCATGTTACCAGAAGTTTTCCTTCACAGTAGAGAGAGAGAATGTCTATATCTCTGATGCAAAAATCATTAAAGATAATTTGAAGTTTCTAATGTTTCTATACTCTTTCATTAAAGAATTGGAAACCATTCATTTAGAGACCAATCATCTTATTGGAATGTGAAGGTTGTTATGTCTACATAGTTGCTTTTCAAACTATGTCTCTTTATTAAAAGATATAAGACAGATTAAGGTTGAGTACAAATCTTTATTTCAATAATTTCTCAAAAATTTCTAGCTATAATTTACAAATATATTTACTTAAAGATAATATTATTAAGATCTTACCTTGAATCTAAAAGAGTACAAAGTTTTCATCCATAATCTCCACATAGTCCACAGTTCACTTGAAGAACCAAAGATAAAAGGATTGGCTTAATGAGTTGTGTAAACTAGAGTATTTCTTAGAAAATTATTTTTATGGGTACAGTAGAATTAATTGAATATGGAGCTCAAAGAGTTGTTTAAATGTCCATATGCTACTATTGAAGCTTTAAAAAGAAAAGAAATTGGTGTTTAATTCTCTGTGGCTTATTTTAATAATTATTTATGATTGTGAGTATACTGCTGTGACATTAGAGATGTAGCTTAACCTCACAATTCTCCTACTATTTTCTTATAAATATTCATGGGCAAAATCAAAAATACATAAATTAAATTATGTCTGTAAATGAACATATGTATATATTTTTCAAAGCACAGACGCTTTTGCCTATATTTTTGCCTTCATTTTTCTAACCCCTTTCAGAAAATAACCTAATGTAATTATCTTGTGTCATCCACCTTTTCTTTTCTTTTTCTTGTCAGGAAGACCCACTACATTATCTGAGACAATGGGGAAAGCTGACATATGGCTTATTCGAAACTCCTGGAATTTTCAGTTTCCACATCCACTCTTACCAAATGTTGATTTTGTTGGAGGACTCCACTGCAAACCTGCCAAACCCCTACCTAAGGTAAACATACTGTCATTGGTTTTATTTTGTTGGCTTTGAATTTTCAGTAGAAATGATTCTACAGTCTTCATTCAGAGTGTTTGACTTACACTGAAAGAAAGATGGGAAGTGGGTGGGGTAAAGCAGATACTAATTAGAACTCATGTACATAGTGATACCATCACACGTATGTGAGTTTTATGAGTACTACTAATAGAGGGGAATACTAAGAAGACTTCAAAAATAGAGTTGGTTGAATTAAAGTCTTCATTATTTAACACCTAAGAAGGTATTGATCATGCATTCAAATAATATTTACAAAGGGATTAGCACTAAACACAGGTAAGTGCACAATTTTCAGTGAAAAAAGTGGACTGAGTTTCTGTCCCCACATACCTTACATTCTACTTGAAAAGATAGAATATGTGCAAGTAATAAAAATTATATAAAAACTATTATCTCAAGGAAAAACCCAATGACAAGAAAGCATCAGTGGAGATAATAGAAAGTATCCTGGAGTCACTGATTACTAAGATGAGAGCTGAACAATACACAGGAATAAGTAAAAGAATGATGGGGAGAGATAGACAAAAGAAGGAAAACAGGTAAAGTCATCAGGATAGTTCTCAAGTCCTCAGGTTTTATTTGCAGGGAGAGACTAAGAATCAGATGATGCTGAGAGGCAAATTAGAGCCAGATACATATTAGGAGTTGAAATATTTTTTAAGCACATTGAAAAGCTGTGAAAAAGAGTTAAGAAGGAAAGCTATATGAAAAGATTCTCTTCTTTAAGAAGAGCTTTCAAGATATTCAATGATTAAATTGCAGGAGGGTCAGAATAAAGAGCCAGCCATTCAGGAAATTTTGCATGGATTCAGGTAACAGTTGATGGAGAAGTGGACGAGTATGTTGATGGAAATAATGATACCTACATTTAAAAAATAGTGACAAATTTATGTTGTGTTGTGTGGAAAAATATTAACACAGGAAAACACTTCAAATGTCTCTGACCTGTAGTCAGTTACTCAGAGATAGTATTTATTTTGCAATTATTGTTATTTTGCTATTATTACTAATAGTACTAATTACTTAACATGTGCAGGTCACTTGAGATATCATTCTTCATTTAATAGAGCCAGATTTTTCAGTACATCAAAATTATATTATCTTGCAAAGTCATAGTTGACAGACACCATGTGGACTTGATTAAAACTAGACATATCAGTTTATCAGTTTTGACAGTAAGATGAGCTATCAGGAGAACCCGCTCCTGATGTTTAACGTGGATTCTTTTCTATTTCCTAAGTGTCTCGGCTGGGTTGAGAAATAAAGAGAAAGAGCACAAGAGAGAGAAATTTAAAGCTGGGTGTCCGGGGGAGATATCACATGCCATCAGGATCCGTGATGTTCCCGCAAGTTTTATTAGCGATTTTCAAAAAGGGAGGGAGTGCACAAACAGGATGTGGGTCACAGAGATCACAGACTTCACAAGGTAATAAAATATCACAAAGCAAATGGAGGCAGGGCTAGATCACAGGACCAAGAATGAGGTAAAATTAAAATTGCTAATGAAGTTTTGGGCATTGTCATTGATAACATCTTATCAGGAAACAGCATTTGAGAGCAGATAACCTGTCTGACCACAGTTTATTAGGTGGGAATTTTCCCCCACCTAATAAGCCTGGGAGCACTATAGGAGACCGGGGCTTATTTCATCCCTTAGGCTTCCACCATAAAAGACGGAATGCCTTAAAAAGGGACTGTCTATAGGCCTACCTTCAGGGCGCATTCTTTTCTCAGGGATGTTCCTTGCTCAGAAAAAGAATTCAGTGATATTTCTCCTATTTGCTTATGAAAGAGGAGAAATATAGCTTTGTTCCATCCGGCTCCCTGGTGGCCAGTTCAAAGTTACCTCTCTTGTTCCCTGAACATCGCTGTTATCCTGTTCTTTTTTTAAGATGCCCAGATTTCATACCATTCAAACACACAGGCTCTACACACAATTTGTGCAGTTGACACAATCACAGGGTCCTGAGGCGACATTCATCCTCCTCATCTTACGAAGAAGATGATGGGATTAAGAGATGAAAGTAAAGACAGGCATAGGAAATCACAAGGATATTCATTGGGGAAGTGATCAGTGTCCATGAAATCTTCACAGTTTATGTTCAGAGATTACAGTAAAGACGTGTAAGAAATTATAAAAGTATTAATTTGGGGAACTAAAAAATGTCCGTGAAATCTTCACAATTTATGTTCTTCTGCCACAGCTTCAGCCGGTCCCTCCCTCTGGGGTCCCTGACTTCCCACTGCAATGAGCTAGTTAAAATTCTAAAATTCTCTCATAGGTAATGAGGATCTTCACCAGTATCACAGCTTAAAACACTTCCTCAACAAAATAAATGCGTTCCTGTAATATTTGCAGACAAACTCAGTTTCACTTGATCTTACTAAAGCATTTAAATCATTCTTCATTGAGACCCCAGGGGTTTACATATTACAGCATAAACATACCCTATGAGAGCAGATGATTTTTGTCATATGACAAGTAACTCATTAAAGCTCCCTGTGTCAACTTGTGTTAACATCATAGCTGCTTGACAGAGAAGCACAGAGATAATGAACAATGCATGGATAATAAAGATCAAATAATTTATACCAATTGTATCTGAATAGTGTTCTTAGTTTCAATACCAAAAAAATTCTGCCGGCATATAAGATTATATTCTTTATGAAAGAACACAATAAACTCATATATTTTAAATTAATATCACACTTTTAAAACCTGTGTACAAAGCAAGCATTCTTTATTACATTATTAAGTAATCTCTTAAAAGATAATTTTTGTCCACATAAAACTGAGATTTTATTCCATTGTTAAAACTCATTATCTATATTGAATGCAAATTGCATGGGCTTTATATGATAACTTTCTCAAGAGACAAAAGCTGGGGTAAGACTAATGAAAAATCTATGCCACCCTGGCCTACTCTTGAAAGATTTTCCCACTCACACTAAGGGAAACCGATAGTGTCAGTAGGAAGGGGAAGAGTAGGACTTGTAGAAGGACAAGAAAAAGGATGACTAGTAGTACAATAGTGATAATTACTACTATTAGCTGTTGTTACTAATTTGCAGAAAGATTTGAATGCAAGTCAGTGGTTGTGAAACCAGTTCTTTTTTTATTACGTAAAATAATTGCTAACCCAGGTTGCTTTCATTCCAATTAAATATTAGATTCTCAGACAATTTCTATATAAGAGGATAAGACATGACAAAATGTATCAGGTGTTTAAAAATGAATATTACTATAAGTTTTATACTATATTCACGTGAAATCATACAGAGAAAAAAATTACTTAAGGTACACCTATTCGACATTATGGAAAATATGCATGAAATTAGCATTGGAAGTAGTCCAACATCTTAAATGAAGGAATGATTAAAAACTTATACTGTGTGTATACAATAGCATCACAATAATTTTATCAATGAAATATTCAATTACACTGTCAGCTGTAATACAAACAAAGGGAGTTAGAAAATGATAAACGTAACAAGATGACAAGTTTTTGCAGGAGGAAAATGCATACACAATAAGATTAACATTTTCTAAATAAGTGTCACATGTGTACATTGAGCTATATAAATAGGACAAAAGCCATGATGAAAAACATATTTTACATAACTAATATCACAACATAAAAATTTTAGAAAAATTTTATTTAAAAAAATTTTTCATGCTTTTATAAAATTTCTTACATTAATCTTATATTATTTTTATGATGTTATCACAGAAGAAGAAACAACCAGTCCACATCAGTGATGAATCTGTAAACAGAGATTAGAGTCCTTCAACACTGCATGGATAAACAGGGCTCTTGGCATCAAGCTAGTGAGGTGAAACACTGAACACCAGTTACAGTAAATATGGCTACAGTCAACAGCAGTCATGCACAATACCTACATGCCCCAAGTATTACCTGGAATAGCAGTACAATGACTCTTATGTTAAGATTAAAAATCATATTTTAAAAATGCTCCGTAATATGTGGTCTGCACAGTTAACATTTGGACATTTTTTCTTTGTTTTGTTAAGAATCATAAGGAAAAGTTTTACCACAATGATTAAATCTGAAAATATTTAAGTTTAAATATTGGCATTCATTGGAGAACACAAGTCAGAATAATTCGCAATCGATTGCAGCCAAGCACATCTTCACCAGGAGTGTAATGTGGTGTGAGTGAGCTACTCAAAAGAGAGACAAGATCTCCCCTGCAAAAAGGTCTGGTGGCCTCTTCTATTCTGATGCAAGTGCTGCCTCTGAGACACAACAAAGTGATGATGAGAGTTCCTCATATGCAGTTATAAATAGCACATTAGTTTAACAGTGTGATTTCAGGTCAATAGGTGCTCCACCTAAACAATAATCTGAAAATATGATCATTCAACTATGTAACTGTATAGTGTACAATTCTGTATTATAAATAAGACTCCTGGACTAATTCACAGAAATTCCAAATTACAATACCAAACTCCAGTATGTCAGTGGTTCTTAACCATCAGCTTTTATTTTTGTTTAGTTTTTCAAAAACTACCAGAAAACTCTGACAAACTTTAAGTGAAGTAAAAAGCACTGTAGAGAAACATAAATGTAGATGTAAAGTTATCCCAACAGTGAGCAGCTTATCCTCAGAGCTCATAGTGAGGGAAGTAAACACTAATGGATTCCTAATAAAAGAATCCTACAGAAAACCTGCCTGAAATCAACACAAGTGATTTAGTAGAACAACAATATAGAATTAAAGCTGAGTGGTGCCACTTTCCAAGAACGTATATTAGTAATTTTAGTATTATAAGAGAAGAGTCTGTGTGTAATATTTTTGACATTATCTCCCTGACTACAATGTAATAGCTCCATTTCTTTTCTCCCTTACACACATGCACACAAATACATACACATACACACATAGTTACACAAATATCCTTAGCAGAGTCCACCTATCTCACATTTTGTATCTAATTTCAAAATCCCTCAGTGATTGAGTAAGTTAGAAAATATTATTTACTCCAATGATTACTCAAAATAACTGATTTTCTCTCTTTAGTAATTTGTCCCAATTCTTTCAGTAGTGCCTGCTATGCTGTTACTCTTTTGTGATGAAACAAATTCTTTTTTCACAGGAAATGGAAGAGTTTGTACAGAGCTCTGGAGAAAATGGTGTTGTGGTGTTTTCTCTGGGGTCAATGGTCACTAACATGAAAGAAGAAAGGGCCAATGTAATTGCATCAGCCCTTGCCCAAATCCCACAAAAGGTAAGATGAAGTGCCTTACTGGTGTGGAAAACTACTGAAAGAGGCTGTTAAAGTTTGTAAGTAATCCAATTATAGAAACTTCTGACAAATGTAAAGTTGGCCAAAAGTTGAAAAATTAGAACAAGGATATTCCTGGAGAAACAGTGATAAGTGAAAATTGTGGTTGCATTTAAAAAAAAAAAAATGTTTTTAAGTATGAACATTCCCCTATGTAAATATGAAGACAATAAATTGTATGGAGAAAGGTATTAAAAAAATGTTTGGAGACTTTTCACCTCCTGTCCCATAAAATTTTGAATTGTGTATGTGATCTACATGCAAAGAATATTAAAGAGTAGATTGAACTCTTTATAGCCGAATATAGCCTTAAATATGCTTGTATAGCATCCACCGACAGAAGTCATAGTTGTGCCTCAGACTTAGAGGTTGCATGTGACCCTGGGGGAGTTCCTAACCTTGGTATGCATGAGTGGTTTCTATTAGCATCAGTGGAAACTCACTACTCCATATGTATCCAGCAAAGGCAACTTGAGACCCAGAGTTATTTTTAATTTCTAATATTAACACTCATACATACTGCTGAATTTAACTCAATATATTTCAGGTAAGTGAAAATGGTGCTTAATATAGTCTTTAGAATGACTTTCAGGTGTTTTCATAAAAAAAAATGTATCCAGAACTGTTTCCTTGTAGAAATACAAGTAAGACTTATGATCATTTTCTTCAGAACAGTTTTCCTAATCTCAGCAGTATCCAATGAGTGAAGAACACTTGACTGACTCTTGGGCCATCTCTATTACTTATCGTACTCTGGAAGCTCTTGGTGAATGTTTACAATTATGGAATGTAATATTTCTATTTGCACTTTAAGTCAGATACTTATATAAAATACTTGACAACAAGTGGAGAAGATTGCCTCTGTTAGTAATTATGCGGTATATACTCTATTTAAAGATCTGTGGTAGTATAACACGATTGAATGTCGTTAATTTAGGAATAATAACTGCCACATGTGGGGAGCAGGGGAATAAGGAAAATGAATTGCAATCCTGTGATTAAAAGTGTAAACTATAGGCCAGACATAGTAGCTCACGCCAGTAATCCCAGCACTTTGGGAGACCAAGGTAGGCAGATCACAAGGTCAGGAGTTCGAGACCAATTTGGCCAACGTGGTGTAACCCCATCTCTTCTAAAGATACAAAAAATTACCCAGGCATGTTGGCATGCACCTGTGATCGCAGCTACTTGGGAAGTTAGGGCAAGAGAATCACCTGAAGCCAGGAGGCAGAGGTTACAGTGAGCCAAGATTGCACCATTGCACTCCAGCCTGGTCAACAGGGTGAGACTCCATCTCAAAAAAAAAAAAAAAAAATTGTAAACTATAGACTCCACTGTAGTACATTTCAGGATCTAGAAGTTTTATTTTTGTAAAGATGGAGTTTGGAAGATATTGCTAATGTATTTTACTTCAACTTATGGAAAAAACTTTTTAAGTATATTAATAAATATTCCTATATAATTACTTTTATACATTTTAAAAATAAACTTTATGGATATGAAAAATTAAAAAATAAACATCCTGACTAAAAATTTAGCCGTTGAGTAAGCACTAATTATCTCAGATATTAGTTCAAAATCAAAAATATACACGAACAATGCTAAAATAATACAGAGGGTATTGTTAATTGATAATAAATTTGGCATTAATAGCATAATCAGGAATAAATTTATTCAAGAAATGTAGGTGAAGTTTTGGTATTACCATGATATTGGGGTCAGGTAAGAGATACCATCAAATTCTCCCCCTGTCATTTGACCCTTTCGTTTAAGAATTCCTGAGGACACTGTACACACTACTAGTGTTATCAGAAAAAGTTACATTTTAATAGGTAACTTCACTAGCACAATAACAATAGCAGGTATTTCAAAAAGTCTCACATACATCATGCAATTTAGGCTTGCCGTGTAATCCAGCCTCTTGTACTTCCTGTACATTTTTGAAGAGGTATATCTGAGTAATGTTCAGGGTACTATTCAGAGAAAGAACAGCCTAGGCTGACAGACAACTTGTCCAAGTACCCACACAGTTTCAAAATTAGTAACTTAAACATAAAATGTCTTGGCTATAGCAGAACACATTAATCACTGTTGTCAAAGCTTTGTAGTACGTTGTCTCGGTGGTAATAATCAGTTGACCAAATTCAGCAAAATACAATTTTGAGTTTATTCAACAGCTGTATTTTTATTCATGATACCAACAGGTTCCTCATTTCTATGCCAGAAAGTATCCAAAGTTAGAAATACTGATAGTACTCTGAATTTATATCAAAAATGGTCACTTGAAATTTATTTTGGAAGTAGTGCTTGATAATTTATAATTCCAATGAAGTTACACATACTACCCTTGCAGCATTAATCTCTTTCTTATAAGTAGCTTATTTATGGACTTGCTATTTTGTCAATCAAGGGACAACGGGCTCTAACATTATAACCTACACACAAGCAGGTACGTATGAACTACTTGTCAACTTACTCAAAAAGAAATGAACACATTCAAATTAAATTTGGAAGATGAAAACTAATATAAAATACATAAAAGAAAAGAAGCACGCAGGTCATTATGAAATTGTTGGGTTTTTACACTAGAATTATAATGAATAGTTAAAATTTTTATACATTTCTTAGAATATTTTTATTTTTAAAAATTAAATTAACTTTTATTTTTAGCTTTTATTTTAAGTCCAAGGGCACGTGTACAGTTCTTTTACATAGGTAAACTTGTGTCATGGGGGTTTATTGTACTGATCATTTCGTCACCCAGATATTCAGGCTAATATCAGTTAATTATTTTTCCTGATCCTCGTTCCCCTCCCACCCTCCAGCCTCCAATACACAGCAGTGTATGTTGTTCCTGTCTATATGTCCACATGTTGTCGTCTTTCACCTTCCACTTATAAGTGAGGATATGCCATATTTTTATTTCCATCCCATTGCTAGTTTGCTAAGGATAATGGTCTCCAGCTCCTTCTATATCCCTACAAAATACATAATTTTGTTCTTTTTTTTATGGCTGCATAATATTCAGTAGTGTATATGTACCATATTTTCTTTATTCAGCCCATAATCAATGGGCATTTAGGGTGATTCCATGTCCTTGCTCTTGTAAATAGTACTACAATTAATATACCTGTGCAAGGGTCATTATAAAAGAACAATTTACAGTCTTTTCATTACATACCCAGTAATGGGGTTGCTGGGTTTCATGGTATTTTCCCCTCTAGGTTTTTGACGAATCGCCACTGTCTTCCACAATGGATGAACTAACTTACATTCCAACCAACAGAGTATAAGCAAGCCTTTTCTGTACAACCTCACCCACAGCATGATATTCTGACTGGTGTGAGATGCTGTCTCATCATGGTTCTGATTCGGATTTCTCTAATGATCTGTGATGTTAACCTTTTTTTTTTTTTTTTTTTTTTTCATATGATGGCTGGCCGCACATAGGTTTCTTCTAAAAAGTGTAACAATTTTTTAAATACTTGAACTTTTAATTGATAATCTGATTTTTTCTAAGGTATTATTTTGGAAAATCATGATTTCCTTATGTGCCTAATTAATTATAAATGTTGAGAAAATTAAATGTGAGTATTCTATTTACATCAGTCTTTGAGTAGTTCTGATTTACTAACATCCCTTGATCTCGTTCCTATCCTTTTACAGTTCTAACATTATATAACTTTTGAATTCCACTCATGGAATAAGATATTTTCTTCACTGTAACAGGTTCTGTGGAGATTTGATGGGAAAAAACCGGATACCTTAGGCCTCAATACTCGGCTCTATAACTGGATACCCCAGAATGACCTTCTAGGTAAGACTCGGGTGAACAAATACTGGATATATTAGTAACAGTACATTAGAGTGTTAATAGTTAATCATGAAACAAGCTTTTTGAATATTTGTTTAGGAAAAACAAAATGTAACTTCTTTATATTTATTTACCAGTCCTAGGGGAAAAAGAGTACGCTATAATTATTGGCATTTTATGATATACACTCACATTCTTTATGGTCAGAATCAGCAAGAATTTTTATTTCAGGTGTTACTACATCTCACAGAACTTTACAATAACTTCCTGAGCTGTCTCTCTGTCTCCTATTTCTACAACTTTACACCTGTTGTTTCCTCTCCTGCAGGGTTATTTCAAGTGCCACCAAAAATAATAGCTTTTCTATCACCAGTAATTCTGTATTTTCTGACGGATTAAATTACTAATCTTAATCATAAAGTGATGACAGGTCATGATGAAGTGTGACCTGTCCTTCCTCAATCCTAGCACCACCACCAACCCACTGCCTGCTGCCTTGCACACCCCACCTATCACACTCTGCGACTGCACTTAAAACAGCAGTTCACATCATGCCCATCTCTTGCTGTCTTCTTTATTGCACACTTAAAAAATCTAGATTGCACTTTTTCATTAGTCCAACTGGAACTCTTGTATTGTTTTGCAGTCTGAAGTCACACACACCATTCAGCCTTCACTTGCATACCCAGCACAAGTACGTGTTTTTTCCTCTGAAGTCTGAAAAGCAATAGCAAATTAGTTCAATGTGTTATCTAGAAAACACTGTCACTTTCAGAGCCTTTCGTTGTGCATCTCATTTTATTCCTATAAATAATTTTTCTAAAATTCATGCAATCCTAGGTCATCCAAAAACCAGAGCTTTTATAACTCACGGTGGAGCCAATGGCATCTACGAGGCAATCTACCATGGGGTCCCTATGGTGGGCATTCCATTGTTTGCCGATCAGCCTGATAACATTGCTCACATGAAGACCAAAGGAGCAGCTGTTAGATTGGACTTTGACACAATGTCGAGTACAGACTTGGCGAATGCACTGAAGACAGTAATTAATGATCCTTTGTGAGTAGAACAATATTTTTCACTAGGTGGTATTTATAGATAGCTTCTCTTGTCAATAGTGAGTGTGAGTTTCATCCTTTTTATAAGAGAGTAATTCTGAAAGAATTTAAATGATTTAACCAGTCTGAAATCTGTTTTTATTTTGTATTAGTTATTTAAAAATTGTATTTGAAACCCATATGTCTAATGAATAGCCAGTTAGTGAAACAATTTTCTTCACAAAAATACTTTTAAAATGATATACAGAATATAAAAAATACATTTCTTTTTATTATTATTATTATTATACTTTAAGTTCCAGGGTACATGTGCATAACGTGCAGGTTTGTTACATATGTATACTTGTGCCATGGTGGTGTGCTGCACCCATCAACTCGTCAGCACCCATCAACTCATCATTTACATCAGGTAGAACTCCCAATGCAATCCCTCTCTCCTCCCCCCTCCCCGTGATAGGCCCCGGTGTGTGATGTTCACCTTCCCGAGTCCAAGTGATCCCCTACAAAGGACACAAACTCATCCTTTTTTATGGCTGCATAGTATTCCATGGTGTATATGTGCCACATTTACCTAATCCAGTCTGTCACTGATGGACATTTGGGTTGATTCCAAGTCTTTGCTATTGTGAATAGTGCCGCAATAAACATACGTGTGCATGTGTCTTTATAGCAGCATGATTTATAATCCTTTGGGTATATACCCAGTAATGGGATGGCTGGGTCATATGGTGTTTCTAGTTCTAGACCCTTGAGAAATCGCCATACTGTTTTCCATAATGGTTGAACTAGTTTACAATCCCACCAACAGTGTAAAAGTGTTACAATTTCTCCACATCCTCTCCAGCACCTGTTGTTTCCTGACATTTTAATGATTGCCATTCTAACTGGTGTGAGATTGTCTTTAATTGTGTTTTTGATTTGCATTTCTCTGAAGGCCAGTGATGATAAGCATTTTTTCATGTGTCTGTTGGCTGTATGAATGTCTTCTTTTGAGAAATGTCTGTTCATATCCTTTGCCCACTTTTAGATGGGGTTGTTTGTTTTTTTCTTGTAAATTTGTTTGAGTTCTTTGTAGGTTCTGGATATTAGCCCTTTGTCAGATGAGTAGATTGCAAAAATTTTCTCCCATTCTGTAGGTTGCCTGTTCTCTCTGATGGTATTTTCTTTTGCTGTGCAGAAGCTCTATAATTTAATTAGATCCCATTTGTCATTTTTGGCTTTTAGTGCCGTTGCTTTTGGTGTTTTAGACATGAAGTCCTTGCCCATGCCTATGTCCTGAATGGTACTACCTAGGTTTTCTTCTAGGATTTTTATGGTATTAGGTCTAACATTTAAGTCTCTAATCCATCTTGAATTAATTTTCATATAAAGAGTAAGGAAAGGATCCAGTTTCAGCTTTCTACTTATGGCTAGCCAATTTTCCCAGCACCATTTATTCAATAGGGAATCCTTTCCCCATTTCTTGTTTCTCTCAGGTTTGTCAAAGATCAGATGGCTGTAGATGTGTGGTATTATTTCTGAGGACTCTGTTCTGTTCCATTGGTCTATATCTCTGTTTTGGTACCAATACCATGCTGTTTTGGTTACTGTAGCCTTGTAGTATAGTTTGAAGTCAGGTAGCGTGATGCCTCCAGCTTTGTTCTTTTGACTTAGGATTATCTTGGCAATGCGGGCTCTTTTTTGGTTCCATGTGAACTTTAAAGCAGCTTTTTCCAATTCTGTGAAAAAACTCATTGGTAGCTTGATGGGGATGGCATTGAATCTATAAATAACCTTGGGCAGTATGGCCATTTTCACGATACTGATTCTTCCTATCCATGAGCATGGTATGTTCTTCCATTTGTTTGTGTCCTCTTTTATTTCACTGAGTAGTGGTTTGTTGTTCTCCTTGAAGAGATCCTTTACATCCCTTGTAAGTTGGATTCTTAGGTATTTTATTCTCTTTGAAGCAATTGTGAATGGAAGTTCATTCATGATTTGGCTCTCTGTCTGTTACTGGTGTACAAGAATGCTTGTGATTTTTGCACATTAATTTTGTATCCTGAGACTTTGCTGAAGTTGCTTATCAGCTTAAGGAGATTTTGGGCTAAGACAATGGGTTGTTCTAAATATACAATCATGTCATCTGCAAACAGGGACAATTTGACTTCTTCTTTTCCTAACTGAATACCCTTCATTTCTTTCTCTTGCCTGATTGCCCTAGCCAGAACTTCCAACACTATGTTGAATAGGAGTGGTGAGAGAGGGCATCCCTGTCTTGTGCCAGTTTTCAAAGGGAATTTTCCCAGTTTTTGCCCATTCAGTATGATATTGGCTGTGGGTTTGTCATAAATAGCTCTTATTATTTTGAGATATGTTCCCATCAATACCGAATTTATTGAGCGTTTTTAGCATGAAGGGCTGTTGAATTTTGTCAAAGGCCTTTTCTGCATCTATTGAGATAATCATGTGGTTCTTGTCTTTGGTTCTGTTTATATGCTGGATTACGTTTAATGATTTGCGAATGTTGAACCAGCCTTGCATCCCAGGGATGAAGCCTACTTGATCATGGTGGATAAGCTTTTTGATATACTGCTGAATCCGTTTTGCCAGTATTTTATTGAGGATTTTTGCACCGATGTTCATCAGGGATATTGGTCTAAAATTCTCTTTTTTTGTTGTGTCTCTGCCAGGCTTTGCTATCAGGATAATGTTGGCCTCATAAAATGAGTTAGGGAGGATTCCCTCTTTTTCTATTGATTGGAATAGTTTCAGAAGGAATGATACCAGCTCCTCCTTGTACCTCTGGTAGAATTCGGCTGTGAATCCATCTGGTCCTGGACTTTTTTGGTTGGTAGGCTATTAATTATTGCCTCAATTTCAGAGCCTGCTATTGGTCTATTCAGGGATTCAACTTCTTCCTGGTTTAGTCTTGGAAGAGAGTAAGTGTCCAGGAAATTATCCATTTCTTCTAGATTTTCTAGTTTATTTGCATAGAAGTGTTTATAGTATTCTCTGATTGTAATTTGTATTTCTGTGGGGTCGGTGGTGATATCCCCTTTATCATTTTTTATTGCGTCTATTTGATTCTTCTCTCTTTTCTTCTTTATTAGTCTTGCTAGCGGTCTATCAATTTGGTTGATCTTTTCAAAAAACCAACTCCTGGATTCACTGATTTTTTGGAGGGTTTTTTGTGTCTCTATCTCCTTCAGTTCTGCTCTGATCTTAGTTATTTCTTGCCTTCTGCTAGCTTTTGAACATGTTTGCTCTTGCTTCTTTAGTTCTTTCAATTGTGATGTTAGACTGTCAATTTTAGATCTTTCCAACTTTCTCTTCTGGGCATTTAGTGCTATAAATGTCCCTCTACACATTGCTTTAAATGTGTCCCAGAGATTCTGGTATGTTGTATCTTTGTTCTCATTGGTTTCAAAGAACATCTTTATTTCTGCCTTCATTTTGTTATGTACCCAGTAGTCATTGAGGAGCAGGTTGTTCAGTTTCCATGTAGTTGAGCGGTTTTGATAGAGTTTCTCCATGTAGTTGAGCGGTTTTGATAGAGTTTCTTAGTCCTGAGTTCCAGTTTGATTGCACTGTAGTCTGAGAGACAGTTTGTTATAATTTCTGTTCTTGTACATTTGCTGAAGAGTGCTTTACTTCCAATTATGTGGTCAATTTTGGAATAAGTGTGATGTGGTGCTGAGAAGAATGTATATTCTGTTGATTTGGGGTGGAGAGTTCTATAGATGTCTATTAGGTCTGCTTGCTGCAGAGATGAGTTCAATTCCTGGATATCCTTGTTAACTTTCTGTCTCGTTGATCTGTCTAATGTTGACAGTGGGGTGTTAAAGTCTCCCATTATTATTGTATGGGAGTCTAAGTCTCTTTGTAAGTCTCTGAGGACTTGCTTTATGAATCTGGGTGCTCCTGTATTGAGTGCATATATATTTAGGATAGTTAGCTCTTCCTGTTGAATTGATCCCTTTACCATTATGTAATGGCCTTCTTTGTCTCTTTTGATCTTTGATGGTTTAAAGTCTGTTTTATCAGAGACTAGGATTGCAACCCCTGCTTTTTTCTGTTCTCCATTTGCTTGGTAGATCTTCCTCTATCCCTTTATTTTGAGCCTATGTATGTCTCTGCATGTGAGATGGGTCTCCTGAATACAGCAAACTGATGGGTCTTGACTCTTTATCCCGTTTGCCAGTCTGTGTCTTTTAATTGGAGCATTTAGTCCATTTACATTTAAGGTTAATATTGTTATGTGTGAACTTGATCCTGCCATTATGATATTCACTGGTTATTTTGCTCGTTAGTTGATGCAGTTTCTTCCTAGCCTAAATGGTCTTTACATTTTGGCATGTTTTTGCAATGGCTGGTACCAGTTGTTCCTTTCCATGTTTAGTGCTTCCTTCAGGGTCTCTTGTAAGGCAGGCCTGGTGGTGACAAAATCTCTAAGCATTTGCTTATCTGTAAAGGATTTTATTTCTCCTTCACTTATGAAACTTAGTTTGGCTGGATATGAAATTCTGGGTTTAAAATTCTTTTCTTTAAGAATGTTGAATATTGGCCCCCACTCTCTTCTGGCTTGTAGGGTTTCTGCCGAGAGATCTGCTGTTAGTCTGATGGGCTTCCCTTTGTGGGTAACCCGACCTTTCTCTCTGGCTGCCCTTAAGATTTTTTCCCTCATTTCAACTTTGATGAATCTGGCAATTATGTGTCTTGGAGTTGCTCTTCTCGAGGAGTATCTTTGTAGCATTCTCTGTATTTCCTGGATTTGAATGTTGGCCTGCCCTACTAGGTTGGGGAAGTTCTCCTGGATGATATCCTGAAGAGTGTTTTCCAACTTGGTTCCATTTTCCCACTCACTTTCAAGCACCCCAATCAGATGTAGATTTGGTCTTTTTACATAATCCCATACTTCTTGCAGGCTTTGTTCATTTCTTTTTCTTCTTTTTTCTTTTATTTTCTCTTCTCGCTTCATTTCATTCATTTGATCCTCAATCACTGATACTCTTTCTTCCAGTTGATCGAGTCGGTTACTGAAGCTTGTGCATTTGTCACGTATTTCTCGTGTCATGGTTTTCATCTCTGTCATTTCATTTATGACCTTCTCTGCATTAATTATTCTAGCTATCAATTCTTCCACTCTTTTTCAAGATTTTTAGTTTCTTTGTGCTGGGTACGTAATTCCTCCTTTAGCTCTGAGAAGTTAGATGGACTGAAGCCTTCTTCTCTCATCTCATCAAAGTCATTCTCCATCCAGCTTTGATCCATTGCTGGCGATGAGCTGCGCTCCTTTGGAGGGGGAGATGCACTCTTATTTTTTGAATTTCCAGCTTTTCTGCCCTGCTTTTTCCTCATCTTTGTGGTTTTATCTGCCTCTGGTCTTTGATGATGGTGACGTACTGATGGGGTTTTGGTGTGAGTGTCCTTCCTGTTCGTTAGTTTTCCTTCTAACAGTCAGGACCCTCAGTTGTAGGTCTGTTGGAGATTGCCTGAGGTCCACTCCAGACCCTGTTTGCCTGGATGTCAACAGCAGAGGCTGCAGAAGATAGAATATTGCTGAACAGCGAGTGTACCTGTCTGATTCTTGCTTTGGAAGCTTCCTCTCAGGGGTATACTCTGCCGTGGGAGGTGTGGGGTGTCGGTCTGCCCCTAGTGGAGGATGTCTCCCAGTTAGGCTACTCAGGGTTCAGGGACCCACTTGAGCAGGCAGTCTGTCCCTTCTCAGATCTCAACCTCCGTGTTGGGAGATCCACTGCTCTCTTCAAAGCTGTCAGACAGAGTCATTTGCATCTGCAGAGGTTTCTGCTGCTTTTGTTGTTGTTGTTGTTTAGCTGTGCCCTGTCCCCAGAGGTGGAGTCTACAGAGACAGGCAGGCTTCCTTGAGCTGCTGTGAGCTCCACCCAGTTCCAAAAAATACATTTCTTAAAATTTTGACATAATGAATTCATAGTAGAAAGGAGGAATAAATGAAATAATATAATAAATATTTTAATTAAATATCTAAAATGCCTCAGAACATGATGATTTTCCTGCTGAAAAATTAACTTTTATTATTATCATTATTGTAATGGACTTGAAATTGAGATTTAATTTTGATACCATAAAATCCTCCTCTTTGTGATATAAACTCCAAATATATTTACTATGTTTACAGAGCCATGAAGCCATCATTATCCCATAATTTTAGAACATTTTTATCAGCACAAAAGAAATTGCAATGACACAGAACTCACTTCCTATGATCTTTAGGGTGCTGTGTAAATGACGTTTCACCTAGCTTAATTTTTTGTTGTTTTTTATGGTGTTTGTTTTATTCATGTTGTTGTGTGTTTTAATACTTCATTTCTTTTTATAGCAGTTTAATATTTTTCAGTAAGGATATGTCATATTTTAGTTGTTAACTTCTCAGTTCATTGGCCTTTTGATTGTTTCCAGTTGTAGTTACTAGGAATATTGCTACACAAGTTTTTGCATAACCCTGTTTTCCTTTCTTTTGGGTTGATACTACAAGTGGAATTTCTGGCTCATGTGGGAACTGTATGTTTATGAAGAACTGCTAAAATGTCTTCCAAAGTACTTGTTTCATTTATCACTACCACCAGCAGTACAACTTGGTTACAATTCCTCCATACTTTTGCCAAACATGTCATTATCTGTCTTTTTGTTAAAGCCTTCTTAGTGGGTGTAAAATGATCTCTCATCCTGGTCTCAGATTGCATTTTCATTACGGCTAAAGACATTGAGAATCCTTATATGTGCTGATATATAATTTTTAAATATTTTGTCCCATTATGGTGCACTAAATTTTCCTTTTTGATGATGGTCTTTGAAAAACAAAAAAATAAAATTTTAAGTTAAATTTTTAATATTTTATTTTTTCACACCCAAAGATATCAATGTGCAAAATTCCTTGCAGAGTCCAGCTACCATCGATCCAGCATTTATAACTAATATCAATAATGCTTTTAAATAAGGAGGGCATCATCTAAAGGAATACTTTAAAAATACTTCATCACAAAAAAAGAAGGTTAATGAATGATAAAAACACCTTTAAAGAAGATAGGAAATAATTAAAAAGAAACACAAACCAACTTGGACAAATAGAAAAAATATGTATAAAGCAAACTGGTAGATTTAAATGTGATTGTACGAATACTTTTATTCAATCTAAACAGACTTAAAAAAAGAGCAAATAATGAGTAAAGACATAAAACATTTGAAGAGCACAATTACCAAATGGAATCTTATAATGTAAAATGATACACACACATGAACATGTGTACATATACAATACACATATATGTATTATATATATCAACTGGAAGACACATTTTCTTAGAGCATGTCGAATAGTTATTTGATGTGATTTGTGGTGGGTAATAACTCAAGACTTAGTAAATATAATAAGATTTAATGTCATAGAAACTGTGTGATGCAGTCATAGTGGAAGTGAGGCAGGTTATAAAAACTATAGCAAACATATCTTTACATTTTAGAGATAAAAAAATACACTTCAAAAAATGTTAAAGTCAAGAAGTGGATCATAATTATGCATCTACTTTTATCTCAGCAATTCTACTCTCAATTATATACCCTAGAGATACGTATAAATATATAAATATAATACCATCTAGAAGAATGTTTATGACAGAATTATCAATAGTGTCTAAAAATTATTACCAACCCAAATATGTATTAATCACAAAATGAAGAAACAATTTGTGCTTTCTCAATCAACAAAATACTACACAGCAATGGAATTACAGAAGAACTGCTACATTAATAAAAGACACTAATGAGTACATATTATATCATTCAATTACATAAACAAGCAAAACTAATGTATGCTATTCAAAGTCAGGCTAATACTTAATTGGAGGACAAAAGTAGTGACTAAATGGATCAGAAAAAGAGAATGATTCTAGGCAGGTTGTGATATCCTATACCACGATCAGAACAGTAGGTAAATAGATATCTTCACCTCTAAATAATGTTCAAGATGATCTTACATTTTTGGACTATTCACTTAGTGTACGTATATTTATCTTTTGTATTTAATATTTAAATGTTTATTTTATGAGATATATAATGCATTTTAAAACTCTAGAAATCAAATAGCAAAATAAGCACAGAAAATAGAGAAAATCCTAGAGTTTCCATCATAGTGTGGTCAGTAAAAGCCTCTCTTAGAAGTAACATAAGAAGGAAGCCATAGAAAGGGAGAGAAGTATGCCTTGGGTTGTAGCAAGAGAGAATACTCCAAGAGCAGGAGAGAGGGAAAAAAATGTGTAAGGTGCTAAGACGAGAACACCTTTGGGAGCTTAAAGAAAAAAATAGAAGGCCAATCTAGAAGACAGTGTGCAGGGGGAAAGTGTTAGGAAAAGAGCTTGCCAGTGTCAAACAATGTACGGTTCTGTAGACCAAATAACAGAGTTGGATTTTATTCTTTAAATAATGAGAAGCCATGCCAAAGTCTTAATCAGGGGAGTGCTATAAACTGACTTTAATTGCAAAAAATCATTCTGGCTACAGGGTGGGAAACAGTAGGAGACAAAAGAGTAACGTAGAAGCAAAGTGGCTAGCTATGAAGAATGTCACTCACCATGACACAATTACTTTTTAGGAACTTAGATATGATAATTCTCATATTGCATTTTCACGATCTTTCTTACAGCACTTAAAATGGTTCATGATATTGAGCACATTCTCATATGTCTGTTTGAGAACTAACAGTGTAATTGAATTGGTCATAATACAAAGTATAAATGTTTAAGGGATGAATATCCTATTTTCCATGATGTGATAGTTTCACATTGTATCAAAACAACTCATATACCCCATAAATATATATACTTAATCTGTACCTAAAAAAACTTAAAATTAAACAATTAGAAGCAAATTAAAATGCCTTATATTTTCTCTGCTTCAAAAAAAAATTAACTTTCTCACCTAACATTCAATTTCTACTTTAGAAAATATTTGTCAATGAGAAAAGTCCAATTTAAAAGCAAAACTTTCTGTGATGACTCAAATTAAAGTACACAAATTCTATGTCAATTCTTTGACATTTACTTTGAGCTATTTGGCACATTAAAAGCCTTTCATAAACTTCATATGCACAGACACATTAACTTACTTTCAGTGTTAGCAAGGGAAGAGATCACTCCTCATATTGTCTTATGCCCAATTTCTGCCTCTAAAGAAAAAAGAAGTAAAAACTAAAAGGTAGAAATGAAATGAACAAGCAAACAGCCTGGTGCCACACTCTGGGCCTGATAGTTAAAGATCGACCCCTGACCTAACTGGTTATCTTCTCTATAGATTACAGACATTTTATGGAAAAGCGTTGTAAAAATCCCTGTCCTCTTCTGTTCCGTTCTGATTACTGGTGCATGCAGCCCCCAGTCATGTACCCACTGCTTGCTCAATCTATCACGACCCTCTCATGTGGACCCCTGTAGAGTTGTGAGCCCTTAAAAGGGACAGCTCACTTGGGGAGCTCAGTTCTTGAGACAGGAGCTTTGCTGATGCTCCCAAATGAATAAACCCCTTCCTTCTTTAACTCGGTGTCTGAGGGGTTTTGTAAAAGTCTCTTCCTGCTACATTAGTATCTTTATTTTTATCTTTCAGATATAAAGAGAATGTTATGAAATTATCAAGAATTCAACATGATCAACCAGTGAAGCCCCTGGATCGAGCAGTCTTCTGGATTGAATTTGTCATGCGACACAAAGGAGCTAAACACCTTCGGCCTGCAGCCCATGACCTCACCTGGTTCCAGTATCACTCTTTGGATGTGATTGGGTTCCTGCTGGCCTGTGTGGCAACTGTGATATTTGTCATCATGAAATGTTGTCTGTTTTGTTTCTGGAAGATTGCTAGAAAAGGAAAGAAGGGAAAAAGTGATTAGTTGTATCTGATATTTGAAGCTGGAAAACCTGATAGATGAGACTACTTCAGCTTATTCCAGGAAGAAAGATTATGATGCAAGATTTCTTTCTTCCTGTGACCAAAAAATAAAAATAAAAATAAAAACATTTTCAAAATTTACTTAGTCAAATAAAAATTTGTTTTTCAGAGATTTACCAGCCAGTTAATGGTTAGAAATATTTTGTAGAAATGAAGAAAACACTTCAGAAAACACAAAATCATGTAAATCCATATGAACTTGTATTGAAATTTGTTGAACTTATATTGAAATTTGTTTTTCTAAATCATAGTTTATACAAAAAATATTTACTCAGCTTAACTATATTTCACACATTCTACATAAACAAAAGAACATGAAGAAGTCCACTGACAGTATCAGTGCGGTTTTGCACATACTCAGAATAATTTGGCTTCATTTTGAACAGGATTGTATTGTTTTAACGGCTACTAAAGAGACTATTACATAGTGAAATTGTATGGAAAGTCTCTCTTCCTTTTGATATTTTAAGATGAGTAGTATTGCCATCAACGGAACAAAGCTGGATGGAGAATGACTTTGATGAATTGAGAGAAGAAGGCTTCAGTCAATCAAACTTCTCAGAGCTAAAGGAGGAACTACGTAACCAGTGTAAAGAAAGTAAAAACCTTAAAAAAAAATGGATGAATGGATAACTAGAATAATCATTGCAGAGAAGACCTTAAAAGAACTGATACAGATGAAAACCATAATACAAGAACTATGTGAGAAATGCACAAGCTTCAGTAACTGACTCGATCAACTGGAAGAAAGAGTATCAGCAATTGAAGATCAAATGAATGAAATGAAGTGAGAAGAGAAATGTAGAGAAAAAAGAGTAAAAAGAAATGAACAAAGCCTCCAAGAAATATGGCTTTATGTGAAAAAATCAAATCTATGTCTGATTGGTATGACTAAAAGTGCTGGGGAAAATGGAATCAAGTTGGAAAACACTCTGCAGGATATGATCCGAGAGAATTTCCCCAACCTAGTAAGCCAGGCCAACATTCAAATTCAAGAAATACAGAGAACGCCACAAAGATATTTCTCAAGAAGAGCAACTCCAAGACATGTAATTGTCAGATTCTCCAAAGTTGAAATGAAGGAAAAAATGTTAAGGGCAGCCAGAGAGAAAGGTCGGTTTAAGCACAAAGGGAAGCCCATCAGACTAAGAGCAGATCTCTCAGCAGAAACTCTCCAAGCCAGAAGAGAGTGGGGGCCAATATTCCATATTTTTCAAGTAAAGAATTTTAAACCCAGAATTTCATATCCAGCCAAATTACATTTCAGAAGTGAAGGAGAAATAAAATCCTGTACAGACAAACAAATGCTTAGAGATTTTGTCACCACCAGGCCTGCCCTACAAGAGATCCTGAAGGAAGCACTATAACAATATTAACCTTAAATGTAAGTGGACTAAAAGGTCCAATTAAAAGACACAGACTGGCAAATTGGAGAAAGAGTCAAGACCCATCAGTTTGCTATATTCAGGAGACCCATCTCACATGCAGAGACATACATAGGCTCAAAATAAAGGAATGTAGGAAGATCTACCAAGCAAATGGAAAACAAGAAAAAAGGCAGGGGTTGCAATCCTAGTCTCTGATAAAACAGATTTTAAACCATCAAAGATCAAAAGAGACAAAGAAGGCCATTACATAATGATAAAGGGATCAATTCTTCAGGAAGAGCTAACCTAAATATATATGCATCCAATACAGGAGCACCCAGATTCATAAAGCAAGTCCTTAGAGACTTACAAAGAGACTTAGACTCCCATACAATAATAATGAGAGACTTTAACACCCCACTGTCAACATTTGGCAGATCGAGACAGAAAGTTAACAAGGATATCCAGGAATTGAACTCAATTCTGCACCAAACAAACCTAATAGACATCTACAGAAATCTCCAACCAAAATCAATAGAATATACATTCTTCTCAGCACCACATCACACTTATCCAAAACTGACTGCATATTTGGAAGTAAAGCACTCCTCAGCAAATGTAAATGAACAGAAATTATACCAAACTGTCTCCCAGACCATAGAGCAATCAAACTAGAACTCAGGACTAACAAACTATCAAAACCACTCAACTACATGGAAACTGAACAACCTGCTCCTCAATGACTACTGGGTACATAACAAAATGAAGGCAGAAATAAAGATGTTCTTTGAAACCAATGAGAACAAAGATACAACATACCAGAGTCTCTGGGACACATTTAAAGCAGTGTGTAGAGGAAAATTTATAGCACTAAATGCCCACAAGAGAAAGCAGGAAAGATCTAAAATTGACACCCTAACATCACAATTGAAACAACTAGAGAAGCAAGAGCAATAACATTCAACAGCTAGCAGAAGGCAAGAAATAACTAAGATCAGAGCAGAACTGAAGGAGATAGAGACACAAAAAACCCTCCAGAAAATCAATGAATCCAGGAGCAGATTTTTTGAAAAGATCAACAAAATTGATAGACTGCTAGCAAGACTAAAAAGAAGAAAAGAGAGAAGAATCAAATAGATGCAAAAAAAATGATAAAGGGGATATCACCACCAAACCCACAGAAATAAAAAGTACCATCGGAGAATACTATAAACACCTCTGTGCAAATAAACTAGAAAATCTAGAAGAAATGGATAATTTCCTGGACACTTACACTCTCCCAAGACTAAACCAGGAAGAAGCTGAATCCCTGAATATATTAATAGCAGGCTCTGAAATTGAGGCAATAATTAATAGCCTACCAACCAAAAGAAGTCCAGGACCAGAGGATTCACAGCCAAATTCTAACAGAGGTAGAAGGAGGAGTTGGTACCATTCCTTCTGAAACTATTCAAATCAATAGAAATAGAGGGAATCCTCCCTGTCTCATTTTATGAGGCCAACATCATCCTGATACCAAAGCCTGACAGAGATACAAAAAAAAAAGAGAATTTTAAACCAATATCTCTGATGAACATTGATGCAAAAATCCTCAATAAAATGCCGGCAAACCGAATCTAGCAGCACATCAAAAGGTGTATCCACCATGATCAAGTGGTCATCATCCCTGGGATGCAAGGCTGGTTCAACATTCACACATAAATAAACATATTACAGCATATAAACAGAACCAAAGACAAAAACCACATGATTATCTCAGTAGATGCAGAAAAGACCTTTGACAAAATTCAACATCCCCTCATGCTAAAAACTCTCAATAAATTCAGTATTGATGGAACACATCTCAAAATAATAAGAGCTATTTATGACAAATCCATGGCCAATATCATACTGAATGGGCAAAAACTGGAAGCATTCCCTTTAAAAACTGGCACAAGACAGGGATGCCCTCTCTCACCACTCCTATTCAACATAGTGTTGGAAGTTCTGGCTAGGACAATCAGGCAAGAGAAAGAAATAAAGGGTATTCAGTTAGGAAAAGAAGTCAAATTGTCCCTGTTTGCAGATGACATAATTGTATATTTAGAACACCCCATTGTCTCTGCCCGAAATCTCCTTAAGTTGATAAGCAACTTCAGCAAAGTCTCAGGATACAAAATCAATGTGTAAAAATCACAAGCATTCTTATACACCATAACAGACAAAGAGAAAGCCAAATCATGAATAAATTCCCATTCACAATTGCTTCAAAGAGAATAAAATACCTAAGAATCCAACTTACAAGGGATGTAAAGGACCTCTTCAAGGAGAACAACAAACCACTGCTCAGTGAAATAAAAGAGGACACGAACAAATGGAAGAACATACCATGCTCATGGATAGGAAGAATCAATATCATTAAAATGGCCATAGTGCCAAAGGTAATTTATAGATTCAATGCCATCCCCACTAAGCTAACAATGACTTTCTTCACAGAATCGGAAAAAAACTGCTTTAAAGTTCATATGGAACCAAAAAGGACCCCACATTGCCAAGACAATCTTAAGCCAAAAAGACAAAGCTGGAGGCATCACACTACTTGACTTCAAACTATACTATAAGGCTACAGTAACCAAAACAGTATGGTACTGCTACCAAAACAGAGATATAGACAAATGGAACAGAATAGCGCCCTCAGAAATAATACCACACATCTACAGCCATCTGATATTTGACAAACCTGAGAAAAACAACTAATGAGACAGGATTCCCTATTGAATGAATGGTGCTGGGAAAATTGATTAGTCATAAGTAGAAAGCTGAAACTGGATCTTTTCCTTACTTCTTATATGAAAATTAATTCAAGATGGATTAGAGACTTAAATGTGAGACCTAAAACCATAAAAACCCTAGAGGAAAACCTAGGTAATACCATTCAGGACATACACATGGGCAAGGACTTCATGTCTAAAACAGCAAAAGCAACGGCAACAAAAGCCAAAATTGACAAATGGGATCTAAATAAACTGAATAGCTTCTGCACAGCAAAGGAAAATACCATCAGAGTGAACAGACAACCTACAGAATGGGAGAAAACTTTTGCAATCTACTCATCTGACAAAGGGCTAATATCCAGAACCTACAAAGAACTCAATCAAATTTACAAGAAAAAAACCAACAACCCCATCAAAAAGTGGGCAAAGGATATGAACAGACACTTCTCAAAAGAAGACATTCATACAGCCAAAAGACAAATGAAAAAATGCTCATCATCACTCACCATCAGAGAAATGCAAATCAAAACCACAATGAGATACCATCTCACACCAGTTAGAATGACAATCATTAAAAAGTCAGGAAACAACAGGTGCTGGAGAGCATGTGGAGAAATAGGAACACTTTTACACTGTTGGTGGGAGTGTAAACTAGTTCAACCATTGTGGAAAACAATGTGGCAATTCCTCAAGGATCTAGAACTAGAAACACCATTTGACCCAGCCATCCCATTACTGTGGATATACCCAAAACATTATAAGTCATGCTGCTATAAAGACACATGCACACGTATATTTATTGTGGCACTATTCACAATAGCAATGACTTGGAATCCACGCAAATGTCCATCAGTGACAGACTGGATTAACAAAATGTGGCACATATACACCATGGAATACTATGCAGCCATAAAAAAGGATGAGTTCGTGTCCTCCGTAGGGACATGGATGCAGCTGGAAGCCATCATTCTCAGCAAACTATCGCAAGAACAGAAAACCAAATACCGCATGTTCTCACTCATAGGTGGGAATTGAACAATGAGATCACTTGGAAACGGGAAGGGGAACATCACACACCGGGTCCCATTGTGGGGAGGTGGGGGATGGGATAGCATTAGGAGATATACCTAATGTAAATGCCAAGTTAATGGGTGCAGCACATCAACATGGCACATGTATACATATGGAACAAACCGGCCCATTGTGCATATGTACCCTAGAACTTAAAGTATAATTTAAAAAAAAAAAATTGAAAAAAAAAAAAGAATATTGAATATTGGCCACTGATCTCTGTTGGTTTCAGGGATTTTGTTTTTATTTTATTTTATTTTATTTTATTTTATTATTTTTTATTTTTTATTATACTTTAAGTTCTAGGGTACATGTGCATAAGGTGCAGGTTTGTTATATATGTATACTTGTGCCATGTTGGTGTGCTGCACCCATCAATTCCTCAGCACCCATCAACTCGTCATTTACCTCAACCCCAATGCAATCCCTCCCCTGTCCCCGTGATAGGCCCCGGTGTGCGATGTTCTCCTTCCCAAGTCCAAGTGATCTCATTGCTCAGTTCCCACCTATGAGTGAGAACATGGGGTGTTTGGTTTTCTGTTCTTGTGATAGTTTGCTGAGAATGATGGTTTCCAGCTGCATCCATGTCCCTACAAAGGACACAAACTCATCCTTTTTTATGGCTGCATAGTATTCCATGGTGTATATGTGCCACATTTTCTTAATCCAGTCTGTCACTAATGGACATTTGGGTAGATTCCAAGGCTTTGTTATTGTGAATAGTGCCGCAATAAACATACATGTGCGTGTGTCTTTATAGCAGCATGATTTATAATCCTTTGGGTATATACCCAGTAATGGGATGGCTGGGTCAAATGGTATTTCTAGTTCTAGATCCTTGAGGAATTGCCGCACTGTTTTCCACACTGGTTGAACTAGTTTACAGTCCCACCAACAGTGTAAAAGTGTTCCTATTTCTCCACATGCTCTCCAGCACCTGTTGTTTCCTGACTTTTTAATGATTGCCATTCTAACTGGTGTGAGATGGTATCTCATTGTGGTTTTGATTTGCATTTCTCTGATGGTGAGTGATGATGAGCATTTTTCATGTATCTGTTGGCTGCATAAATGTCTTCTTTTGAGAAGTGTCTGTTCATATCCTTTGCCCACTTTTTGATGGTTTTTTTTTTTTTCCTTGTAAATTTGTTTGAGTTCTTTGTAGGTTCTGGATATTAGCCCTTTGTCAGATGAGTAGATTGCAAAAATTTTTTCCCATTCTGTAGGTTGCCTGCTCACTCTGATGGTAGTTTATTTTGTTGTGCAGAAGCTCTTTAGTTTAATTAGATCCCATTTGTCAATTTTGGCTTTTGTTGTCATTGGTTTCGGTGTTTTAGAAATGAAGTCCTTGCCCATGCCTATGTCCTGAATGGTATTACCTAGGTTTTCCTCTAGGGTTTTTATGGTATTAGGTCTAACACTTAAGTCTCTAATCCATCTTGAATTTATTTTCATATAAGGAGTAAGGAAAGTATCCAGTTTCAGCTTTCTACTTATGGCTAGTCAATTTTCCCAGCATCATTTATTCAATAGGGAATCTGTCCCTATTTCTTGTTTTTGTCAGGTTTATCAAAGACCAGATGGCTATAGATGTGTGGTATTATTTCTGAGGGCTCTGTTCTGTTCCATTGGTCTATATATCTGTTTTGGGACTAGTACCATGCTGTTTTGGTTTCTGTAGCCTTGTAGTATAGTTTGAAGTCAGGTAGCGTGATGCCTCCAGCTTTGTTCTTTTGACTTAGGATTGTCTTGGAGATGCGGGCTCTTTTTTGGTTCCATATGAACTTTAAAGCAGTTTTTTCTGATTCTGTGAAGAAAGTCATTGGTAGGTTAGAAGGGATGGCATTGAATCTATAAATTACCTTTGGCACTATGGCCATTTTAATGATATTGATTCTTCCTATCCATGAGCATGGTATGTTCTTCCATTTGTTTGTGTCCTCTTTTATTTCACTGAGCAGTGGTTTGTTGTTCTCCTTGAAGAGGTCCTTTACATCCCTTGTAAGTTGGATTCCTAGGTATTTTATTCTCTTTGAAGCTATTGTGAATGGGAGTTCATTTATGATTTGGCTCTCTGTTTGTCTGTTATGGTGTATAAGAATGCTTGTGATTTTTACACATTGATTTTGTATCCTGAGACTTTGCTGAAGTTGCTTATCAACTTAAGGAGATTTTGGGCTGAGACAATGGGTTGTTCTAAATATACAATCATGTCATCTGCAAACAGGGACAATTTGATGACTTCTTTTCCTAAAATGACAGTTTTTTAAAAAGTCATATGATCAGTCCACAGTAGAAAGGAAGGATAAACTTAAAGAAATATGATAACATATTTTCATTAAATATCTAAAATCTCTAAAAACATAACTATTTTCTTGATGAAAAATTCATTTTTATTGTTTCCATTATTGTAACAGGCTTGATAATTACACGTAATTTCCATGACTTAAAAGCCACCTATTTAAGGTGTAAAATCTCAGTGTATTTAGAATGCTTACGAGTCATGAATCCATCTGGAATCATACAATTTAGGGTGTTGTATAAATGACTTCTTTCACTGAGCATAATTTTTTGGTTTTTTTTTTAAATAGTTTTTAGATTCATTCACGTTGTAGTGTGTTTTTTCATTTCTTCTTACAGCAGTATAATATTTTAGAGTATGGATATGCCATATTTTCTTTGTTCACTTATCAGTTCATTGGTCTTTTGATTGTTTCCAATTGTGGCTTCTAGGAACATTGCTACACATGTTTTTGCATAAACATGTTTTTCTTTGGGATTGATACTATAAGTGGAATTGCTGGCTCATGTGGGAAATATGTTTATGAAGAACTGCTAAACTGTTTTCCAAAGTACTTGTTCCATTTGTCATTGCCACCAACAATGCAAGAGTGTTCCAATTCTTCCACACAGGAAACAGGAAAATACTGGGTAGAAGTGGTTGGTTCCCCTGCAAAGGTCCCACCCTCAAGCCTGAAAACTCTTGGCCCTAAATGAGAAGAGACATTCTGTTTTTGAGGTCCAAAGTTGCCTTTTGGCCCACCATGCCCCCCATTTTGTACTCATATAAACCCCAACAGCCTGGCATGAACAGAAGAGCAGAAGAATGGCAGAATGCTGCAACAGAGAGAAGAGAAGGAATTTCTGAATGCCGAGAGTAGTTCAGCTGAAGACGGTTGGAGACGAGAGGAGATTGGATGCTGGATGACCAAACTCCAGAGGAAGATCATCTTCCCACTCCATCACCATTCTAGCTCCCCATTCATCCCACTGAGAGCCAGCTCCACCACTCAGTGAAACCCCTGCATTTGTCCTCCAAGTCCATGTGTGACCTAATTCTTCCTGGATGCTGGACAAGGACCTGAGTACTAACAGGACGCTGAACTGGTTAACACTTAAGCCATCAGTATATGGCAAGGCTAAAAGAGTACACCAACACATACCCACTGGGCTTCAGGAGTTGCAGACACCCACCCCTGTATGCTGCCGTGGCGCCAGAGCCCAGGAGCGCTCGCCCAGGCTCCTGCACTTGCCTGTCTGCGTGCTCCCTCTCCCGTAAGGGGCTTGAACGTGCATGGCGATGGAACAGATAAGCCACACAGCTGTCGCACATCTTTTGGGGGGGGGGGGTGAAGAACTCTTGCATTTCATATACAAGAATGTTTATGACAGAATTATTAATATTGTCCAAAAATTGTTAGTAGCCCAAATGTCTATTGGTCATAAAATGATGACATAATCTGTGGTTTAACAATCAACAAAATACTACACAGCAATGGTATTAACCAACAACTGCTACACAAAAGTTTTAAAAAATAGACTCTAATGAATATATGTTATATAATTCAGTTACATAAACAAAGAAAACTAATGTATGATATTTGAAGTCAGGCTAGTATTTAATTGGACGACAAAAGTAGTGACTAAATCTTTCAGGACAAGAGAG
Source organism: Theropithecus gelada (assembly GCF_003255815.1). Classification (NCBI taxonomy): domain Eukaryota; kingdom Metazoa; phylum Chordata; class Mammalia; order Primates; family Cercopithecidae; genus Theropithecus; species Theropithecus gelada. Next base: position 73,186,590 of record NC_037672.1, read on the forward strand.
TTATTCTAGGCAGGTTGTGACATCCTACACCATGATCTGAAGAGTAGGTAAATTGGTATCTTCTCTTCAAGATAATGTTCAAGATGATCTTACGCTTTTGACCTATTCACTTAGTGTATGTATATTTATATTTTGACTTTAATATTTAAAGGTTTATTTTATAAGATATATAATATATCTAACATTGCAAGAATCGAGTATCAAAATAAGCATAAAACAGTAGAGAAAATAGTGTGGCCAGGAAAAGCCTCTCTTAGAGGTAATACTTAGAGGAAAGCCTCAAAAAGAGATAGAAGCATGCCTTGGGTTGTTGCAAGAAAGAATGTTCCAAGAGCACAAGGAGGGGGCAAAATGTGTAAAGATGCTATGGTGAGAACACTTTTGGCACCCTAAAGAAAAATAGAAGGCCAATGTCTCTAGAAGACCTAGCGTGTATGGCAAAAGTGTTAGGAGAACAGTTTGCCAGTGTTTGACATTGCAGGGTCCTGTAGGCCAAATAACAGAGTTGGATTTTATTCTTAATATGATGAGAAGTCAGGCAAAAATCTTAATTAGGGGAGTGGCAAAATCTGACTTTTATTTTAAAAATATAATTTTGGCTACTGGGTAGGAAACAGTAGGAGACAAAAGGTAGGGTAGAAGCAGAGTGACTAGCTATGAGGCATTTCACTCGCCATGACACAATTCCTTTTTGGAACTTAAACATGATAGTTTTCAAATTGTATTTCCACTATCTTTCCTAAAGCACTTAAAATTGCTCATGATGTTGTGCACGTTCTCATATGCCTGTTTGAGAACTAAAAGAGTATAATTGGATTGTTCACAACACAAAGTTATCCTTTTAAGGGAAGGATACCTTATTCTCCATGATGTGATCATTTCACATTGCAGCCTGTATCAAAACATCTCATGCATCCCATAAATATATATACCTGGTAAATACCCACAAAAACTAAAAATTAACAAACTAAAAAGTAATAATAAAATGGCTTATATTTGTTTTTCCTGTAAGAAATTAATTTTCCTGACTTTCCATTTTACTTTAAAAAATTTGTCAATGATAAAATTCCAATGTAAAAGCCAAAGTTTCTATGATGACTCAAACTAAATTGCACAAATTCTATGTCAATTATATGTCATTTACTTTGAATCATTTAGAACTTTAAAAACCTTTCATGTGCTGGGTGCAGTGTCTCATGCCTGTAATCCTAGCACTTTAGGAGCCCGAGGCGGGTGGATCACCTGAGGTCAGGAGTTCGAGACCACTCTGGCCAACATGGAAAAACCCTGTTTGTCTCTACTAAAAATCCAAAAAGTAGCCAGGCATGGTGTCTTGTGCCTGTAATCCCAGCTACTTGGGAGGCTGAGGCAGGAAAATCTCTTGACACCATGGTAGGTGGAGGTTGCAGTGAGCCGAGACTGCACCACTGCACTCCAGCCTGGGCAACACAGCAAGACTCTGTTTCAATTAATTAATTAATTAATTAATTAGTTAAAATAAAAACCTTACGTGGACTTGATATGCTCAAGAAAATAAACTTACTTTCAATTTTGGTATCTCTATGTTTATCCTTCAGATATAAAGAGAATACTCTGAAGTTATTAAGAATTTGTCATGATCAACCAGTAAAGGTTGAGCAGTCTTGTGGATTGAATTTTTCAGTCACCATAAAGGAGCCAAGTACCCTCGGGTTGCAGTCCATGACCTAACCTGTTTCCAGTACCACTCTTTGGATGTGATTGGGTTCCTGCTGACCTGTGTGGCAACTGTAACATTTACCATCATACAATGTTGTATGTTTTATTTCTGGAAATTTGCTAGAACTGGAAAGAAGGGGAAAAGAGATTAGCTGTATTTGAGTCTTGAAGCTGGGAAACCAGATGGATGGGATTTCTTCAGTTTATTCCAACAAGAAAGGTTATGACGCAAGATTCCTTTCTTTCTGTGACAGAAAATCTCTTTAAAACTGACTTACCTTGTCAAATAAAAATTTGTTTTTCAGAGATTTAATACCTGTTTAATGGTTAGAAACACTTTTCGTCAAGAGGGAAAATACTGGCAAAACTGTTAAATAGTATAAAGTCATACGAGCTGATATTTAAACTTGTAGAGCTTATATTGAAATTCGTTGCTCCCATTCATAGGTTACATGAAAAAAATTTTACTGAGCTTAAGTACATTTCATATATTTTACTTAAACGCAAGAATATTAAGAAGTCCACTGACAGTATTGGTACTGTTTTGCAAATATTCAGATTACTTTGGCTTCATTTTGAGCAGGATTTTCATATTTTAACTGTTGTTAAAGGAATTATTAAACAATTGAATTGTATTAAAAAAACTCTCTCTTCCTTTTAATATTTTGAGATGAGTAGTGCTACTTGGCCTTTACGCAGAAGCATAGTGCTTCAGCGTCATTTTTTTCCCAAAACTTGTGGCAAAATGTTTATTATTTTAGAGCTTTATTCATTTCGCCAATAGAATGTATGTGGAATTAGAAATATAGCTACTGCTACCTGCTTCCTACAGTAATATTGAACTATTTTACAAAGTCTTTGGTTCTATGAGCCAATTCAGACTTTCCATGTGATATCAACAAAATCAAGACATCTTTGTCCAAAAAAAATTAGAAATGTAGAAATGAGTGAGTGAGTGGTGGAGAGAACACCGGACTAAAAGTCAGGAGAGCTGGGGTCCAGTCCCATGCTTCTGTTGAGCCAATCTTGCACCCTGAGCCTCAGTGTACCCATTTTTTCTGGTCACTTAAAAATATTCATCTGGTTGATTTTATTCTCATATTTTAAATTATTTCAATAGATTTTAGGGAACAGGTGGTGTTTGATCAGATGGATAATTTATTTAGTTGTGATTTCTGAAATTTTGGCACACCCATCACCCAAGCAGTGTACACAGCACCCAAAGTGTAGTCTTTTATCCCTCTTCCCATTCCGACCTTTCCCGGAGTGCTGAGAGTCCATTATATTACTCTTACGCCTTGGCGTTTTCATAGCTTAGTTCCCACTTACAAGTGAGAACATCCAATGTTTGACTACCTAATCCTGAATTACTTCACTTAGAATAATGGTCTCCAACTCTATCCAGGTTGCCGTTAATGGCATTATTTTGTTATTTTTATAGCTGAGTAGCAATCCAAGGTGTATGACTGTGTGTGTGTGTGTGTGTGTGTGTGTGTGTGTGTGTGTATGTATCACATTTTCTTTATCCTCCCATTGGTTGTTGGACATTTAGGTTTGTTCCATATTTTTACAGTTGGGAATTGTGCTGCTGTGAAGATGTGAGTGTACGAGTCTTTGCATATAATGATTTCTTTTTTTCTGTGTAGATACCCAGTAGTAGGATAGTTGGGTAAAAATGTAGATCTACTTTTAGTTCTTTAAGGAATCTCCATACTCTTTTCTATAGTGGTTGTACTAGTTTACATTCCCACCAGCAGTGTAAAAGTGTTTCCTTTCTACCACATCCATGCGAGTATTGTATTATTTGAGGGATTTTAATGATGCTCATTCTTACAGGAGGACAGTGGTATTGCATTGTGGTTTTCATTTGCATTTCCATGATAATTAGTGATGTTGAGCACTTTTTTTTTATGTTTGTTGGACATTTGTATATTTTCTTTTGAGAATTGTCAATTCTTGATCGGCCTACTTTTTAAGGGTATTATTTGTTTTTCTCTTGTTAATTTGCTTGAACTCTTTGTACATTCTGAATATTAGTCCTTTGTCAGGTGCACAGTTGGTGAATATTTTCTCCCATTCTGTAAGTTGTCTGTTGACTCAGCTGATTATTTCTTTGCTGTGCAGAAGCCTTTTAGTTTAATTAAACTAAATAGATGTGACTTAACTAAGTCACATCTATTTATCTTTGTTTTTGTTGCATTTGCTTTTAGGTTCTTGGTCATAAAGTCCTTGTTAAGCCAATGTCTAGAAGAGACTTTCTGATGTTATCTCCAAGAGTTTTTATTGTTTCAGGTCTTAGGCTTAATTTTTTCATCCATCTTAAGTAGATTTTTTAAAATAAGTCGAGAGATGTGGATTCAGTACCGTTCTACTACATGTGGCTTGTCAATTATTCCAGCACCATTGGTTGAATAGGTTGAATAAGGTGTCCTTTCTCCACTTTATGTTTTTGTTTGCTTTGTCAAAGATCAGTTATCTATAAGTTTTTGGCTTTATTTCTGGATTCCCTATTCTGTTCCGTTGGTCGACATGCCTGTTTTTATACCAGTGCCACCCTGTTTCAGTAGCTAGAGCCTTGTAGTAGTTTGAAGTTGGGGAATGTGATCCCTCCAGATTTGTTCTTCTTGCTTAGTCTTGCTTTGGCTATGCAGACTTCAAACTGAGAATCAAATCAAAAATTCAACCCTTTTCACCACAGCTGAATCAAGGAAAAAAAAAAAAAAAAAAAACCATAAAATACTTAGAAATATACTCAACCAAGAAGCTGAAAGACCTCCACTAAGAAAACTACAAAATTCTGTCAAAACAAATCATAGATGACACAAGCAAATGGAAACATCTCCTATATTCATGGATGGGTACAATCAATTTTATGAAAATGACCGTACAGCCAAAAGCAATCTATGAATTCAGTGCAATTCTCATCAACATAGCATCATCATTCTTAACAGAGCTAGGAAAAACAATCCTAAATTTCATATTGGTTTTATTCTCTTTTATGACCTTTAATAGCAAATGTAAGTTCTTAATTTTAGTTTGTGATAATATAGGAAATGCACTCTAAAAGGACTTAGTGAATTTTCAATCTTGCTAAACATACATGCACATATATATGTCCATTTCTTTTGAAACAAGACACAGTATCACTTTATTATCTTATAGGTATGTTGGGAAATTCAATGTGTTTATTGAAGACAGTTTGAAATAATAATTATTATTCTACATAACTATATTTTAAATGATCATGTCTAATTTTTTCTCTTTTCCACAGTCTTTTGATCATTCCCTCCTATAAATATAAAATTAAATTTTTAGTATAACAAAAAGATATATACAAGGAATACAAAAAGTATATAAAGTTTGTGGAAAATAGCTAAATTAAGCCATACACCTTTAATCTGCACATCAGTGAAGCACTGTATGATCACAGTGGTCCAGATTAACAGAAACCTATTTGTCTTTGTTAACCAGAAGTCTCATCTTTAAACAAGTCTCCCAACAAATATTCTTGAGCCTAAGGCATGATTTAAATATATATCACTATATATAGATGTGTGTGTGTCTATATACACACACATATATATCACTATATATAGATCACCAAATACATAGATTTGTATTTGTATACATATATATGAATCATGTCATACACAGACACACCTACACTAAAACATTGATGTTAAAAAGTTATAGGAAGCGTTTACAACAGAATATTTTATACAAATCATCCAGGTATTGATACATTTATAAAGAAAAGTAGGAATAATAAGGTGGCTTTATTTGCTTCAACTTCCTCACCAATGAAATGGCAGTGGTGGTCATAGTATTATCAACCTCATGGGGTTGACGACAGGATGAATTCATTAATATTTCAAAGCACCAAAAACAATTGTATATACAGAAAAGTAAAATTTTTTGGAACACTGAATTTGGCAAGGTTTTTAGATATGACGCCAGGAGTAGAAGCAACCAAAATAAAATTGATAAACAGAGTTTCATCAAAATTAAGATTTTCACACATCAAAGAACACCATCAATGAAGTCAAAAGAGAAACCAGAGTAGGAAGTATATATTTACAAGTTACATACCTGATAAGTGACTTATATAAAAATATATATAAAGAAAGCTTACAGCTCAATGTTAAAAAGACAAATAGCCTAATCAAAAAATGTTTAAAAGTTCTAAACAGGAATTTGCCAGGGAATATGTAAATGTCCAATAAGAACATAAAAAAATGTTTTATGTTAGATTATATAGTTGAGAGAAATATATAACGTCTTCCCAATAACACGTAACTTTTCCTTTGTGCTCATGGTCAGGTAAATAAATCCTCATGACTAAACAGAAAAGCTGCCTGGAATAAATACAAGTTATTTAGCAGAACTAGAACAATATAAAATTAAACATACTTAAACAAATAACACTAGTCTTCCTAAGAATCCATACTAGTGATTAAAATATTATAAATGAAGAGGCCGGGCGCGGTGGCTCAAGCCTGTAATCCCAGCACTTTGGGAGGCCGAGACGGGTGGATCACGAGGTCAGGAGATCGAGACCATCCTGGCTAACACGGTGAAACCCCATCTCTACTAAAAAATATAAAAAACTAGCCGGGCGAGGTGGCGGGCGCCTGTAGTCCCAGCTACTCGGGAGGCTGAGGCAGGAGAATGGCGTAAACCCGGGAGGTGGAGCTTGCAGTGAGCTGAGATCCGGCCACTGCACCCCAGCCTGGGCGACAGAGCAAGACTCCGTCTTAAAAAAAAAAAAAAAAAAAAAAAAAAAAAAAAAAAAAAAAA